>NC_134696.1:70175398-70480648 GCF_050947455.1 Rhinoderma darwinii
CTGGTTCTATGTCTCTGAGACTGACTCCATCTTCCACCACTCAGGATGGCAGGCTTAGGAGTGGGAGAGCCTATCGCAGCCTGGCCAGACGGAGCTAGCTCCCACCCTCTGTCTATTTATACCTGCCTTTCCTGTTCCTCCTTTGCTTGTGATTCTTCTCGTGTGGTTTCCTGGCCTTGCTGCAGCTTCTAGCTATTTGACCTTGATTCATACTGACCCTGGCTTACTGACTACTCTCCTGCTCTGCGTTTGGTACCTCGTACACTCCTGGTTTGACTCGGCTCGTTCACCTCTCTTGTTACTCACGGTGTTGCCGTAGGCAACTGCCCCATTTCCCTTTGCTTGTGCCCCCTTCAATATTTATTTGTGAAAAACTTCAAATTTTAGCAAAAATTTGCAAAAATTAGCATTTTTCTAAATTTAAATGTATTTGCTTGTAAAACAGGTATTACTACCACACAAAATAGTTACTAGTTAACATCCCCCACATGTCTACTTTATGTTGGCATCGTTTTTTTCACGTACTTTTATTTTTCTAGGACGTTACAAGGCTTAGAACTTTAGCAGCAATTTCTCATATTTTCAATAAAATTTCAAAAGGCCATTTTTTCACGGACCAGTTCAGTTCTGAAGTGGCTTTGAGGGCCTTATATATTAGAATGTCCCCATAAATCACCCCATTTTGAAAACTGCATCCCTCAAGGTATTCAAAACCACATTCAGAAAGTATTTGAACCCTTTAGGCATTTCACAGGAATTAAGGCAAAGTAGAGGTGAAATTTACAAATTTCATTTTATTTGCCGAAATTCATTTGTAATAAAAAAAAAATCTGTAACACAGAAGGTTTTACCCGAGAAATGCAACTCAATATTTATTGCCCAGATTCTGCAGATTTTAAAAATATCCAACATGTGGCCCTAGTGTTCTAATGAACTGAAACACAGGCCGCAGAAGCAAAGGAGCACCTAGTGGATTCTGGGGCTTCCTTTTTTTAGAAATATATTTTTGGCACCATGTCAGGTTTGAGGTGCCTAAACAGTCGAAACCCCCAAAAAGTGACCCCATTTTGGAAACTACACCCCTCAAGGCTTTTTTCTAGGGGTATAGTTAGCATTTTGACCCCACAATTTTTTTGCAGAATTTAGTGGAATTAGTCTGTGAAGATGAAAATCACCTATTTTTCTGTGGAAACATAGAATTTTTTTCATTTTTACAAGGAATAAAGGAGAAAAAGCCGCCCAACATTTGTAAAGCAATTTCTCCCGATTACGGCAATACCCCATATGTGGTCGTAAACTGATGTTTGGACCCACAGCAGGGCTCAGGAGGCAAGGAGCGCCTTTTGGACTTTGGAGCGCAGATCTTGCTGGATTGGTTTTCAGTGCCATGTCAGGTTTGCAACGCCCGGGAGGGACCAAAACAGTGGAAACCCCCTAAAAGTGACCCTATTTTGGAATCTACACCCCTCAAGGAATTTTTCTAGGGGTATAGTGAGCATTTTGGCCAATCAGGATCTTTTTTAGAGCTAAGGTGACCAAAAAACAGCGATTTTGGCGCATTAAATTCTTTATTTATTACAGCGTTCACCGTGCGCAATAAATTACGGTTTAATTTATTCTGCCGGTCGGTACGATTACGCCGATACCATATGTGTATAGTTTTTTTTTCTTTTTGCAGCGTTTGCACAATAAAATTTAGTTTCTATAAAATAATTTATTTTCTGAGATACGCTATTCTGAGCCGTAACTTTTTATGTTTTCGTCAAAAAAGCTATGGGAGGTCTTATTTTTTGCGGGACGGGTTGTAGTTTTTATTGGTACCATTTTGGGGTAAATGCGACTTTTTGATCACGTTTTATTCTATATCTTGGGAGGGGTGGTGACCAAAAAATAGCGATGCTGACAGTATTCCGTTTATTTTGTTTGCGGCGTTCACCGTGCGGAAAAATGAACATTATAGTTTCATAGTTTGGGTCGTTACGAACACGGTGATACCAAATATGTGTACTTTTTTTTTAACGGTTTCATTTTTTCCCTATAATAAATAACTTATTATAGGAAAACAAAACCTTTTATTTTTACACTTTTATAAAACATTTTTATTAACTTTTTTTACTTTTTACACTTTATATTTTTGTTTATTAACTTTTTTTTTACTTTTTACACTTTATTTTTTTGACCTGCAGCTCTGATCGCTGCTAGAATACATTACACTACCTAGGTAGTGTAATGTATTCCAACTGTCAGTGTGACGTCACAGTCGCTCTGACAGTTGGTTTACGAGGATCAGCAGAGGCTGATCCTCATAGGCTAACATATATGGCAGACCTGGGGGCCGTTGTCTGGCCCCCGGGTGCCATCACAAGCATCAGAAGCCCCCACGATTGCATGGGGGCTGCTGATGCGCTACAAACCCGCTACATGCGGAGATCGCAATCGAGCCCCGCATGTAACGTGTTAATTGCCGAAATCAGTGGCGATGAGCCGCTGATCGGCAACACTGGAGTGTCAGTTGTCGGGGACAGCTGATCTCCAAGTTCCCGATGCACACTGTCGCCGACAGTGTGCCATCGAGAACGACACAGTGACTTCCTGTCACTCTGACAGGAAGCCTATCAGGACCAGCCGAAGGTTGGTCCTGATGGGCTTCTGTCCATGGCAGACCCGGAAGCCATTGTTTGGCTTCCGTTTGCCATAGTAACTATCGGCAAACCCCGCGATTTCGGACCGGGGTCTGCCGATATGTTAAAAAAAAACAAAATTCGGCGATTGCACCTGATCGCCGAATTTAAGGGGTTAATTCGCCGAAACCAGCGGCAAAGGACCGCTGGCCGGCAAGAGGGGAGTGTCAGCTGTCGGCGACAGCTGACCTCCCGTTTCCCGGTGCACACTGTCGCCGACAGTGTGCGCCGGGAAAAACTCCGTAACAGTACGTCCTCGTGCGGGAAGTAAGCTCCCGCAACGACGGACAGTTACGTCCTGGTGCGGGTAGGGGTTAATGCAGGCACCAAGTTGATTTGGAGCGTGTAACTGGTCTGGAGGAGGCTAAACTCTTAATGGTTGGTAGGGGATCAAATACTTATTTCTCTGTGCACAATGCAAATAAATATATATAATTTTGACAATGTGATTTTCTGTTTTTTTTTAAATATAATCTATCTGTCACTGGTAAAATTAACCTAGCCTAAAACTTCTAGACTGTTCATGTCTTTGACAGTGGGTAAACTTACAAAATCAGCAAGGGATCAAATACTTATTTCCTTCACTGTACATGTGAGTGTAGATATATTTATATAATTGTCCCTCCAGAAAGGTGTCATCTAATAAGACACCCTGGGGGATGTAAAACAAACAACAAACCAATCCAGATAGCAGGAAGTTCCAACTGCCCTTCCATCCCCCTACAAGATAATGGTATTCCATGAGGCCCAGGCCCCACCCTTTCACGTGCATAATTTGTGATGTCACACAGATGTGCACGGCGGGGGGGGGGGGGGATTAAAAGGACAAACGGTCCCAAAGTTTGCTCTCTTGTTCCTGCTACCTGGCTCCACTAAGGGTATCCTCTTCCCTCCTGGCCTGCTCTTGCCTCATGGCCCTTCCTGAGAGACCACACCAAATTGTAGCACATGAAGCGCTAAGTATCTTAACCTTTGCTGTCCCTGTTAGCTTATTAACCTTTAGTGTACAGGGATAGTTATTGCTAGATGGAAGTGGGGCAGAAACAGTGAGCATGTACATGTGTTTTGTGTTGGAACGTAACTGTATTCATATGTATGTTTAGGTATGTGGGTGGAGGCATAACATAGGATACCGTGTTTATACTGTACTACATATAGTGTGAGTATACTCAGTATATATTAACGTGTTATATGTATTAGGGTACACTGATACTATACTGTGATCAGTTACTGTGTTCTGTATTTAGTTTGGTGTATTTTAAATGTAAGTGTGATTATTGTTAGTAATGAATATTACCCTTTATTTACTATACAATTGTATTTATTGTACGGTCTTATTCCGTTGAGTATAAGCAAAGCAAGTAGACGTTAGTATAAGGAAGAGGTAGGGGAACTAGGCATAACCCTAGTGACCCTGATTATAAAGGGGGTAGTAATAGTGGGCGACCAAGTAGGCGAAACCCAGCTAGTATACGAGCCATTTTACACACATGGGTGAGTGTGTAGTGAGTATTCATTATATATATATATATATATATATATATATATATATATATATATATATATATATATATAGCCCTTCTTCATCTGGCATAATGAAGACTTTCTTTGGAGTAACCACAAACCAAACATTTATGGTATAAGCTATCACATTCCCATTCCAAAGTGTGATCATCTAAGCAATTTCTCTTAGCTCTCAGATATTGACCAATGGGGATTCCCCTCTTTAGAGCATGTGGATGATGACTGTTCCAATGAAAAAACTAATTGTAGCAGTAGCCTTCCTGTAAATATCTGTATGGACACTGCTGCCAGAATCCAATGAGATCTTAAGATCCCAAAAATGTATTTCATTAGTATGTATTTCGTGAGTAAACCTCATTCCTATAGTGTTATCATTCAATATGGACATGAAATCAAGAACAAGTTCCTTGTCTCCATCCTATAAATTCAAAATATCATCAATGTAACAACCCCAGAATAAAATATGAAAGGTGAAACAAAGTAAATCCTCTGTGAAAACAATTCTATTTTCCCTCCACCCTAGAAATAAAGTTTCATAAGTGGGTGCACAAACTGTCCCCATAGCAGTGCCCTTTAATTGATGGTAATATTTTCCATCAAATGTGAAATAATTATATGTAAGCAAAAAACCAAAAGTGATAAAACAAATTCATTATCTGGATAGAAGTGTGTACCCTTAGTGTTAAAAAAAATATGAAAGAAGACACTTCCCTGTCATGGCATGTTAGAGCAGTACATGAGGGGAATACTAAATCCCTCCAATTCTGGGGTATTACACAATTGAAACTTGGACTCAGAGGGGGCGATCTTGATCGTAAACTGCTACAGGAAGGGGCTCGTTGGATTCATCGCCTCAGCAGTTTGAACCCAAATGGCCTTAATGAAGAGTTTACCTTCATGGCGTTTCTCTGATAGATTTCTTTACACCTTGCCTTCTTTATCATTATCAATGCAAGCCGTATTATGGGATTTTGGATTAAGTATTTATAATAGTTGTACTATCCTCAATACGAAGGGGCAACTTCATGTAACTATAATACAAATCCATATGGCCCCTCCTTTGTTCTATATCATATAAGAAATTGCATATGCCCAATATTATTGAATGATATACTGTCTTCCACAAGAGCACAAGCTATTTTATGTATTGGAGGTCATTGGTATGCCTTTCTTCTTATCCCTCTAGCTATTGCTTTAGACTTAATTATGATCTGTGAGATGTTATTTTATTGTTGGTCCTCTGGCTGTTAGATTCTAAGTGTCTGCGCCTATTTGTTGCAATCTGTCTGATTTTTTTCTCAGGCTTTTGACATGCGCAGTAGCGTCCACTTCTGACTTAGAGTGCATTTGTATTTCCAGTACTATTTGTCAGATTTTTTTCTAAGTCTTTTGACATGTGCAGGAGCCCCCCCCCCCCTTTTTTTCGGATATATCTATGGACTTCTTGTCATACATCTGATTTTTTCTTAAGTCCTTAGATATGCATCTTAGTGAGTGTTGTCTGATTTTTTCTAAGTCCGTTGACATGTGCAGTAGCGTCCATTTCTGACTTAGTCTCAGGGCACATTTATATTTCCAGTACTATTGTGAGATTCTTTTTTCTAAGCCCCCTGATATGCGCAGTAGCACCTATTTTAAACTTAGTCTTGAAAGTATCTATGGTTCTCTTGTTATACATCAGATTTTAGTCCTTAGACATGTGCCTTAGTGAATATTGTCTAATTTCTTCTAAGTTCTCTGACATGCGCAGTAGCGCCCATTTCTGACTTAGTTTTAGTGCGCATTCATATTCTCAGTACTATTTGCCAGATTTTTTTCTAAGTCTTTTGACATACGCAATAGTGCCTTTTCTCAACTTAGTTCTAGAATATATATGGTCCTCTTGTTATACATCTGATTCTTTCTAAGTACTTTGACATGCGCAGTAGTGCCTAATTTCAACTTAGTCTCTAAAGTATTTATGGTCCTTTTTCACACACCTGATTTTTTTCAAAGTCCTTATATATGCGCCCTAATGAATTTTGCTCAATTTCTTCTAAGTACTTGACATGCACAGTAGCGTTCATTTCTAACTTAACCTTAGATCGCATTTATACTTTCAGAATAATTTGTCAGATTTTTTCTATGTCCTTTGACATGTGCAGTAGCGCTTACTTTCAACATAGTCTTGGAATGTATTATGGCCTTACTGTTGTTTATCTGATAACAGACATGCGCAGTAGCATCTATCTTTCACTTAGTGCGAGAATATGTATACACTCTAAAGCTATCAGTTTGAGGATTTTTTTCTAAGTCTCTTGACATGCCCAGTAGCACTGTTTTTTTTACTTAGTTTCGGAGTGTATCTCCGGCATTAGTGTGCAGATGTGGGCGATCGCATGTCATTGGCTCTTCCATACTAGCCCTCTATTGGACATATGCCAAGTCTGTCATGAGGGAAGGAGGTTACTTGGCAAAGGGATAGACGAGATTGGTTACATGTAACTACACACCTGGTTCAATCTAGGTGGTAGATGATAAAGAGGCTGTCTGGGGGGTGGGGCTATATTAATCCTGTTTTAGAGCAATGTTAACAGCTGACCTTTACTATTGACCACAGTTGGTACCTTCACTTAGTGATAGCTGATCTATACTATTGACTACAGCTAGCACTTTTACTCCGTGTTTATGATTTGCATTGGGTTATTCTTATCTCTTGTATGGCAGAGGAACTTTGATACTGTTACTGGTCGGCACACATTGTAGTTTTAAATTCTATGTTGTTTGTCCCTACTTGATTTAAATAAAGGTATTTTTCACAATTTAACTATTCTACAAGGTAGTAAGTAGTTGGAAAAAAAAACGGGTTTCTATTGCCTCTGGCAATTTTTTTTTTATATATTCAAAGTTTTTTACCCGCCAACTATTTTTTTCTATTTTTTTGATAAGCTTACTGTAGCAGTTCAGCACCACATGTTTCAGGAGGGACACATGAAAGGAGTTGGAGATTTTGAGGGTAGAAGGCAGCTGAATCTTATAGGAGACTGGGTTAATTTGTTGCAGGATCTCAAAAATTCAGAGGAACCTGGGGGCAAATTTGTATGTAGGCACCTTCAGACTGATATTCCTTGAGGACAGCCAAACTTTGTTACCCGGAAGATACTGAGGCGGCTCTCTTCTTCTTGTATCCGCCTTTAGCTTCAAGCGATTGACTGCCAGCAGAATGGAGGACCGGTTCTGTTGCCAGATTTGCAGAAAGTCACCAAATGCAGAGTCAGCTGCGGGTACCTGAGATGTAGCCAAAACAGGAGGAGGGATTATTGGATGTTGACCGTACACAAAGTAGAATTGCGTGGAAGTGGAGATTGTTGTATGAGAACCCGGCCCACGAAAGAAGCTGTACCCAGTCATCATGCTGCATGGAGATGAAGTGGGGGAGATAATTTTCCATAATCTGGTTAATCCTCCCGATTTGACTATTGGACGGGGGATGATAGGCTGAAGAAAAGCTCAATCTCAAATTCAGCAGTTCACCAAGGGCTCTCCAGAATTTTGAGGTGAACTGAACCCCCCGATCAGACAAGATGTGAAGGGGCAACCATGCAAGCGGAAGATTTCCTGACTAAAGAGATTTGCCAGTCGAGGAGCAGAAGGTAGGCTTGTCAGCGGAATAAAATGTGACATCTTCGAGAACCGGTCCACCACCACCCAGACAGTATTGCACCCTGCTGAGGGGGGAAGGTCTGTGACAAAGTCCATCTAAATGTGCTGCCAAGGGGCATTGGATACAGGCAGAGGTTGGAAAAGACTGGTAGGCTTGGAGTGAGAAACCTTGTTGGAAGCACACACAGTACAGTAAGAGACAAAGTCCACAATATCTTTGGGCAGCGTAGGCCACCAGAAATGACGAGTTATCAGGTCTCGAGTATTAAGAACACCAGCATGCCCAGCCAGTTTGGAGCTGTGTCTCCAGCAGAGAATTCTTCTCCTGTCTGCCAACCGAACAAAAGTCCTCCCCAGACGGATGTCTCTAACTTGCAAAGGATTGGCAGTGACAATGCAGGATGGGTCCATGATATATTAAAGGGTCTCCACAGTGTCCTCTGTTTCTAACAACCTGGACAGGGCAGTGGCCCTCACATTTTTGTCAGCGGGACAGTAGTGGAGCACAAATTGGAAACGGGTGAAGAACAGCGACCATCTGGCTCGACAGGGGTTTCGCTTTTGAGCAGGCTGGAGATAGGTAAGGTTATTGCAGTCGGTGTATATCAGCATGGGGAGAGCTGTGTCCTCTAGTAGATGTCTCCGCTCCTCCAGGGCCAATTTGATGGCCAGTAACTCCTGATCCCCAATAGAGTAATTGCGCTCTGCGGAGGAGAAATGTCTCGAGTAATAGCCACATACTACTGCCTTTCCTTTGAGGCTTCTCTGGAACAGAAGTGCACCTGCACCAACATAAGAAGCATCCACCTCCAATGAGAACTGCAGAGACACATCAGGGTGATGGAGGATCGAGGCTGAAGTGAAAGCACTCTTGAGGCTATTGAATGCTGATTCTGCCTCTGGGGTCCACACCTTGGCATTCCTACCTTTCTTGGTAAGGGTAGAGATGGGAGCCGTCAGTGAAGAGAAGTTTGGGAAAAATTGCTGGTAGAAGTTAGTGAATCCCAAAAAACGCTGTATGGATCGCAAGCCCTGAGGATGTGTCTACTCGGGAATGTACTTTACTTTCTCAGGATCCATCTTGAGACCCTGATCCGAGATGATACAGCCCAGGAAGGGCAGAGAAATATTTTCGAAAGTGCACTTCTCCAGCTTGGCATACAGACGATTTTCACTTAATCACAGCAGGACTTGATGGACATGCCTCCGATGTGTCATCGGATCTAGGGAGAAAATCAAAATGTCACGGAGATAGACCACAACACAGACATAGAGGAGATCTCGGAAAATATCATTCACAAATACTTGGAAGACCGCGGGTGCGTTACACAGACCGAAGGGCATCACCAGGTATTCGTAGTGCCCGTCCCTGGTGTTAAATGCCGTTTTCCACTCATCACGTTGACGGATTCGGATTAAGTTGTAGACCCCACGCAAGTCAAGTTTAGAGAAGATCTTGGGGATTGCATACTCACCCACAGAGGTGTCTCTTTGGTGAAGGGTCAGCAGGGATGCAGCTGCTGAAGAGACTTGTCCGGGTTCCTCAAATACCGTGCGGAAAGTATGTAGAAAACACTAAGTCACGGATCTGGTCTCTGACATTCCCAGATGGAGTTTGCCCATGCCAACAACTTGCCAGTAAAAACAGAGACTATGATTGAGATCGGAAGGAAATGCTCTGGCATGTAGACTGAAGTGGATCTGACATTGTTTCAGAAATTCCCTGCAGGTCCTCGCGTCTCCGTCATATCGAGGAGGTAGTGGCAGAGAGAATCGGGAATCGGTACTGTCAGGAGGTGTAGTAGGAGGAACAGCAGAATCAATAGGAGCAGGTGCTGTAGCTTGCGTATCCAGCCGATGTGCAATTACATTTACTGCCTGGAGGAGTTGGTTCTGTCGTGACCAGAGGTCTAGTATATCCGCCCGCATGACTTGTGATGTCGTCATGGTCTTGGTTTGACCAGCGAAGTCCATGGCCTGAGCGTACTGTCATGATGTGTGGTTATGTGGACCCACTAGGCCGCACAGCCGTAGCGGGGTAGCAGCTGGCCAAACAACAGTGTACCAAGTCAGCATAAATTCCGAGCACAAGGGTATCTGTAATAGTCCAGACAGTAGCAATGGCTTAGACACAGATGGAAACTTGGCGGCACGTGATGCAAAAGGTGGCAGATGACACCAGATGTGGTGTAAGTCAGCAGGTGTAGTAGATGGCAGAACACGACTCCAACACTAGAGATGGCACAGGAACAAATACAGCACAGGATACAGGTAGAAGTGCACGGGAACACAGTAGGATACGACTAAGGAACCATTTGCAAGACTAACAGAGGAATACAAACAACGCTCAGGCAAGGAGTGAAAGGGCAGAGCTCATTTTAAAGTCGAGGGTTATCTGTGAGTAATTAGTTAATTCTTAACGTGTGCGCATGCTGGCCCTTTAAGAACGATGAATGAACTCGTGCGTGCACCCTAGTGGTCACTGCAGGACAGGACGGCCGCATGTGCTGGCATCTCCGGGGAGGGGGGAGACGTCGGCAGGAAGAGAGGGGTCTGTGGTCTGCGACCGCGGCCGTTACAGACACATTGACAGATCTAATAAAAAATGTCAGCCCCTATAGAAATAAAAACGTGCCAATAAAAAAAAATGTAATGGGAAAAAATAAATAAATTAAATATAATATTTAAATAACTAAAAACACATAAAATAATAATAAAAAAAATATGACACCTTTCCTTTAAGTGTGGAAGTTATCTTAAAACTACGAAGTAGTTGACATTTATTATCATTTAACTTATAGTATGAAACCGCTGAATATTCTGCCACAATGTTTATAAGTCTGTCTAATGAGGTTAAGGGGTCTTTACACGAGATCAATATATCATCCGCATATAAGCCGATTGTATGTTCTTGAACCCACATTTGATACCTGGAATATCCCAATTTTTGAGCCAGGGGTTCAATTATAAAATTAAAGACTATTTGGGATAGAGGGCACCCGTCTGGTGCCATTTGAGATGGGAAAGGCCTTTGAACTGAAACCCATACTACACACACCAAAATCGTGCTTTAACTTTAGTTAGTGACCGCCCTATAGTGTTTTTACGGCGGCCACTAACGGGGTTTATTCCAATACAATAGCATTTTACGGAGCTGCATCGGAATAAATAAACAGAGCAGGGAGCCGTTAAATCTACCTGCTCTCAGCTGCCAGAGGTAGCTGAGGGCTGGGGGTCATCCCTGCTCAAACGTGTGAGATCAATATTAGAATCGATCTCACCCGTTTAACCCCTCAGATGCGGCGCTCAATAGCGAGCGCCGCATCTGAGTGGTTTTGGAGAGAGGGAGGGAGCTCCCTCTCATCCCACTGACACCCGGCGATAAGATCTCCGAGTGTCTGTGTCTCCGATGGCAGCCGGGGGCCTAATAAAGGCCCCCAGGTCTGCCTGTAGTGAATGTTTCTGGCATGACGTAGCAGATGCCTGTCCGTTTTACACGGACAGGCATAATACACTGCAATACAGAAGTATTGCAGTGTATTATAAAAGCAATCTTAGAATCGCATAGTGAAGTCCCCTAGTGGGACTAGTAAAAATGTTAAATAAAAGTTTAATAAAAAGTTAAAAAAAAAGGTGAAAAAAAAAAAATTTCAAAACCCACTTTTCCCCCTTACAAACTGCTTTATTATTAACAAACAAAATAAAGTGAAAAAGTTACACATATTTTGTATCGCCGCATCCGTAACGACCCCAACTATAAACTTATTACATCATTTAACCCGCACGGTGAACATCGTTAAAAATAAAATTAAAAACCATGCAAAAATTGCTGTTTTCTTTGATACTAATCTTAAAAAAAATGTGATAAAAAGTGATCAAAAAGTCGCATCTACTCCAAAATGGTACCAATAAAAACTACAAGTCATCCTGCAAAAAAAAAATGCCCCATACATTGCGTCGGTGAAAAAATCAAAGTGTTATGGCTCTTCAAATATGGTGACACAAAAACAAATAATTTTGAAAAAAAAGGGTTTTCACTGTGTAAAAGTAGTAAAACATACAAAAACTATACAAATTTGGTATCATTGCAATCGCAACAACCCACTGAATAATGATATTGTGTTATTTATACCACACGGTAAACGGCGTAAACTTAGGATGCAAAAAAGTGTGGTGAAATTGCAGGTTTTTTTCTATTCCCCCCCAAAAAAAGTTAATAAAAGTTAATCAATAAATTCTATGTACCCCAAAATGGTGCTATTAAAAATTACAACTTGTCCCACAAAAAACAAGACCTCATACAGCTTAGTCGACGCAAAAATAAAAAAGTCATAGCTCTTTGAATGAGACGATGGAAAAACGTAAAATGGCTTGGTCATTAAGGTCTAAAATAGGCTGGTCATTAAGGGGTTAAAAACAGACCAGAGATTCCACAGTTAATCAACATTGCTTCAAGGAAGCCCGAGTGCATCCTGTCGAACGCTTTCTCAGTGTCTAATGCAAGGAATGCACTGGAGCGATCCGAGCGGTCAACAACTTGAACCAGATGGATCACTCATCTAGTGGCATCTCTGGTCTGTTTACAGGGGCATGAACCCCACCTGATAAGGGGAAATAAGTGACTCAATAACTGTGCCTTACCATAATTGAGGCCAATATTTTGATGTCGCCTTTTAATAGTGATATTTGGCGATAGTTTCCAAGATGGATCTTTACAGTTGGATAAATTGTAATAACACTCGCCTCCAGGTCTCGATGCAGAGGTGATTAAACAACTAAGTAAGTTGAGGCGTTAAAATTTAGGTGAATTATTCTATAGTATTCGTTCACATATCCATCTGGACCAGGTGCCCTGTCTTGTTTAAGTGATTTAATTGCCTCTCTACCTCATCTATCATCCCCTCCGCATTCATGACCGCCGATTATAACTCAGAGAGTCTTGGTAAATTGAATGTATGTAAGAACCTATTAATTGAAGGAGGAGTAGGTTGGATGGCTCCTGGGTAATTTATGAGATTATAAAGATTAGAATAATTGTAAAGGATCTGCCAGGCACAGCTTCTTTGTCAACGCCCATAAGTAATCAGTCTGCACCTGCTTCTATGTTTGTGAGACTGACTCCATCTTCCACCACTCAGGATGGCAGGCTTAGGAGTGGGAGAGCCTATCACAGCCTGGCCAGACAGAGCTAGCTCCCGCCCTCTGTCTATTTATACCTGCCTTTCCTGTTCCTCCTTGCTTGTGATTCTTCTCTGTTGGTTTCCTGGCCCTGCTGCAGCTTCTTGAACTATTTGTCCCTGCTTCATATTGACCCTGGCTTACTGACTACTCTCCTGCTCTGCGTTTGGTACCTCGTACACTCCTGGTTTGACTCAGCTTGTTCACTACTCTCCTGCTCTGCGTTTGGTACCTCGTACACTCCTAGTTTGACTCGGCTTGTTCACTACTCTTGTTGCTCACGGTGTTGCCGTGGGTAACTGCCCCATTTCCCTTAGCTTCTGTGTACCCTTGTCTGTTTGTCTGTCGTGCACTTATTGAGCATAGGGACCGTCGCCCAGTTGTACCCCGTCGCCTAGGGCGGGTCGCTGCAAGTAGGCAGGGACTCAGTGGCGGGTAGATTAGGGCTCACTTGTCTGTTTCCCTACCCCTATCATTACAATAATACTCACTAAATTAATCCAGTATTTCATACGGATCATGAACAAACGCTCCTTTTTCGTTGCGAATCTTTTCAATATGTCCTCGCTCTTTTGTCTGTTGAGCCGCTGGCTCAATAATTTACTGGGTCTATCCACCATAGCATATATTATGGACTTAGTTTTCCTTAAAGGGGGTTTTCACATCTTGGACAAGAGGATATGCCATAAAAGTCAGATAGATGCAGGTCCCACCTCTGGGACCCACACCTATCTCTAGAACGGGGCCCCCTAAACCTCATTCTAGCTTACTTGGCTCCCGCTGTTTTCCCGGCCACATCCTGGTTAGGTGGTCGGGAATTACGGAAACAGCCGAGCACACTGAGCTAAGCTGTTTTCGTAACTCCCATAGAAGTAACTGGGAGTTACATAAACAGCGTAGCACGGCGAGCTATGCTGTTTCCGTAGCTACCGAATTCCAAAACAGCGTAGCTCGCTTGGACATTTATGGCGCATCCACAGGATATGCCATAAATGTCCGAGATGGGAAAACCTCTTTCCATTATTTTCCTTACGTTATTGCCCTAAGCTGGGACCGAATCTCAGGAATAGTATTATATAGTTTGCCATTGGAGTTCCATTTGTGTTGTAATAGTAATTTTAACTGGTTTGTTAAACAATTTTCTTTAGATTCCTCCTGCTTTTTTAGTTTGGACTGAAGATTTATACCATCTCATTTACTCATTGCCACTTTATGGGTGCACCTTAATGTAGAAGGTATCATTGGTTGAATTGTGGCTAAAATATTCTCTTAATGAATCCACTAATTCTTTTTAAAACAGTTTATAATTTTTAGGCGCATCTTCCACAAAGAATATTTCCCTAAGGAGGGGTTAGTATTATTATTATTAGATATAGTAAGTTCAATTGGGGCATGAACAGACCAAGCTATAGGCAGGATCTCTGCTTAGGTTATCCCACTTTGTAAATCTACAAAAAGTAGTGGAGTAGCTACAGTGGGGTTTTGAAGAAAAAAGTGTAGTCCCGTTCTGGCCCATGTATGTAGCGACACACATCATGTAGATCTAAAGCTATTCGAATATCCTTGATAAAGACATGGTCGCTAGATTTATTGCATGATGCATCAATCTCTTGGGACACAACAGAAGTAAAATCAACCCCGATTATAATACTTCCCACTGCTGATTTCCTTATTCGAGTCAGGAGTGAGTTAATATATTTACGCTGACTTTTATTTGGAATGTACACAATAACAATAGTAACTTAACACTGCTGTATTGCACGGTGTATTATTATTAATCTCAAATTGGTATCCGATTTCACTTTAACGTGCGTGACTGGTACATTCTTTCTTATCGCAATTAAGACCTCAGCCCTTTTCCTATCTGTAGTGCTGTGATAGATGTGGATGAAATTGTTATTCACAAATCTCCAGGTATCTCCAGAACGCAAAAGTGTCTCTTGTAGTAAGTAAATGTGTCTCTTGTGTGACGAGTTCAGACCTTTAACATTTAGGGTATGTTTACATGCTGTGTTTTCAGGCGGTCCGGCATCTTCCTCAGGCCAATTACCAGTAATTGGCTTAAGGAAGACGCGGGACCGGCGTTGAATCACGTAGCCACAATAACTATTAATACATTACCTTCTTTTATCAGAATTTCTGGATGTTCGCAGCGCCTCGTTGGAATCCCTATTTTTTTCCTTGCCTGGAAATCTTATCCAGAGTCCAGTGGTGACGTGATTTAAATCACACCAGCCAGTGCTTTGCATTGTGCTTGATGACCTTAGGCTTGTGTGCAGTTGCTCAATCATGGAAACTCATTTCATGAAGCTCCCAACGTGCAGTTATTGTACTATTGTCACTTTGAAAGACAGTTTAGAACTCTGATTTGTTTTCAGCTAGCAAGAGAAATAATCTTCCTGCCCGATCTTTGGGCGGATTGCGCCCGATCCTCGCTTTGAAGTAGATGGGCGGTATCTTTTTGCCGACTGCCGGAATAATTCTGCGGAGGATTTTGCAGCGCAAAATCCGCTGTGTGAACTGACCCTTACGCAGGAAGTTCACACCAGTCTCAGAGTCAAAACAAGAAAATCAATGCTTGAGTAGCATTCGGTTTCCTGCATTGCAGGACTTTAATTGTGTTGTAGAAAATACATGTGATTGCTGATGCCCTGTCCAGGATACCCTGCTTAAGATAAAGTGGTGTATGGCAGGTACAATGAGGCTTCTTATCTCAGTGATGTCCTGTAAGGATTTGGGACTGATTGACACTTTGTCAATTAGTTTTTGTTGATATTGGGTTTGGGATATGGGCATGTACCCACATTATGGCAGCCGCATAAGGACAAAACCTCGCCGCCATGCTGTGGTCAATGGTACACTGGGGTACAAATGGCAAAATTTTGTAGCCATTGGCCACCGCATGTAGGTGTTGTGTCGTCTGCATGCGGCCGCTGCAATGTGGTAATGTGCCATTAGGAGTGACTGAAGTACCTGTTCTTCCTATATAGTACTTTATACTTGGTCTTACCTGCCTAAGTCAGAATTCCCGCTGTGGATCAGACACTTATTGAAAAGGAACTACAGTACCATAGAGCAATTTATGATGATAAATGATAGTGCCATACAGGCCCCTTGTAGATAGCGCCCAACTCCCCCTTGTAGATAGCGCTCCTCACCTCCCCCTTGTAGATAGTGCTATACAGCTCCCCTGTAGATAGCGCCCCCCAGCTCCCCATGTAGATAAATCCATACAGCTCCATTGTAGATAGCGCCCCACTCCCCCTTGTTGATAGAGCCACCAAAACAAAAATATTCTACTCACCTAGGCCCCGTTGCCGCGACGAATGGAGCTGCTCCTCAATGCCGAACGGCCTGCAGCCTAGAGAATGGCAGAGCAGGGAGATACCTCCCTGCTCTGCCATCGTGTTCAATAGTATCTGCATCCTAAGGATGCAGATACTATTGAATGTGGCATGGAGCATATCGGGCATGGAACCTATGGCGTAACTACCACTGTAGCAGCCACAGCGGATGCCAGTGGCACCACCATGCATGGGGGCGGCAGTGCCGGCGGGGGGCATGTGCCTCCTAATGCTGTGGGCCACTGCAATCACTGCTACGTCGGTAGTTATGCCACTGGTTCCATGCCCGATATGCTCCACTCCACCAAATACCAAAGTTACTTTGGATGCCTATCTCCTTGCATTCTTAACAAATTCAGCAGTAAGAGGTGCAGTACCTGGACAGAAAAAGAAAAGCGAAAAGAAGTTGCACATAAACTTGCTCGATCACACAGCGCCAAGTTTAGGTTGCCGGGATTTCATTTAAAACAATCCCCCACAGCTGTCAGTTCTGATCCAGATTGACAAGAGTACTACTTTGCAGAAGAATATATAGACAAAATAGGAGGAAGAAGATCAAGGAACCTATGTGTGGAAGAGCTAGAGTTTTGGAATTGGGCCCTAGAAAGTGGTATAGATGTCACGGAATCACTACTTGAGCAATTCCCCAGAGTGTAAGTTTATGTAATTGCTATACGAGCAATTCCACAAAGACAGCTGTAGACTATCTGGATCAAGCGGACAAGTAAATCCGCTACTTCAAGTCCGTCACCACTCTGGTCAGCAGAGTCTAAAGCTACTCTATCTTCACCAGAGCCCGCCGCAAGGGAAGTTGGATTTGGCCGCAAAGAACCTAGGTTGCTTTTACAGAATAAGGTGTTGGACAGGAGGTGCACTTGCAGGCAATACCAGAATGCCAGAGGGGTAATAAACCAGCAGAGTTCAAACCAGGAGAGACTAAAAGTCCCAATTGCAAAACAGAAATATACCAGGATTGCAAAGGTCGAAACCAGCTCTGAGCAGAATATCCAAATAAGTGAGCAGAGGGTAAATCCAAAGACAAAGCTTAAGTTCAGTTCAAAGAGTCCAAGTAGTATAGGTAATTCAGGGTGTAACCAGAAGCTTGATCAGACACATGCATTCACAAGAAAACCAGAAGCAACAAACAAGAAACTTAACAGACTCAAATACTCCATACTTGGCCCTGATATGTTGCAGACAGAGAAAACAGATTGGCTCTGCATTTCAAACCTGGGCCACCCAGAAGCTTGGCTACTAGTCATGACAACCTAAAAGTGACGGATGTTTCCTAACAATAGACTTAACAGCACAATATGTTACAGGACACACAAACGAGGCTGTAGACATAATTCTCAGACAGAAGTTGACATTATCAACAGCGACGCTGAAAAATAAAGTATTTTTGAGAATACTTCAGACCTTTAGCAACAGAAAGATAGATGTGTTAGCCTCTGAAATAATAGCACAGACACCCACGTTAAAAGCATGGAGGATAGATATGCTATTCTTTCCTTGGATAGGTCTGGTGAACCATTATTCATTCCCTCCCCCAAGCATCCACAAGTATTCCAGAAAATACAAGAGGAACACATAGTACAAATAGCACTGGAAAATCCAGTATAGCCATCTAGGTCCAAGCAAGTGAACTTTTACAAGTTGAGGCTGGAGAAAAAAACTACCATTGGGGACGATACTGTAATCTTTCCAAGGTCTGTTGGACATGCTGATACAACTTCCAGAAATCATGTGGATAGAAGCAATGGTCAGCTATTCATATATCCAGAGCTATTGTTTATGACAAATTAATTAATAAACTTGTCTCTGTGATCAAAAACATGTAACAGATAAAAAACAATAAGGGTATGTGCACACGTAGTGTCCTCAGATATTTTTCGGGCTGTAAACGTCCCGAAAAATGGCTGAAAAATCGAAAGTAGAACGCCTACAATAATCATAAACAACTGCCAATTGATTTCAATGGGAAATACGGCGTTCTGTTCCGACGGAGCGTCTTTTACATTGCCGTTTTTCACAGCCGCGTAAAAAAACACAGCTCCAAAAACGGCGAGTTGCTAAAAAAAACAAATGAAAATCAGGAGCTGTTTTCCCTTGAAAACAGCTCCGTATTTTCAAAAGTTTTTGGTTAAGCGTGTGAACACACACTAATAGTTTCGGACATTCAGAGAAGGGGAGGGTCTTTCAAAGTGTACCAGAAGTATGGGTAGCTTTAGAAATTTTAGCAATGACTTTTCGTTCAGGCATTGCTTCTAACAATTTGAAGTCGATAGTTGCCATAGCAACTTGTCCCTGTGTTCCAGAATATTCCATAACATGGGATATAAATTCATGACTTGGTTAAGTAGAGTCGAGTGATCAGTAATTATTCCTTACCCCTTAAGAATAATAACACACGACACCAAGGTTGGATTTTAATGGCCACAGCAGCCGTTTATTATAAATTTTATAAAATTAGAAATTTTATAACCAAAACTTTAAATAACCTAGAATTCCCAAACATTGGAAATTCTACCAGAATACACATACCAAACCCTTAACAGGGTCAATATAAATAACACCTTATAAATTGACATGGGGAAGCCCTTGAGGTTACCACAACTTATAAAAACTTAGCCATCTGCCACCACCACTTGTTTTTACCTCCAGCCGTAACCCGGCTCGAAGGCACCTTCTTGCAGATGGCTTTTCCATAAAGCACTTCAAAGGGGTAACACCCTAAGAAGCCTTCCACATATTTTTGGGGGACGCATACCCCTAATGCGACCCTCCCACCAGTTTTACTGACCAACCTCAAGGACTCCCCCCGCCACTGCGACATGGACCTTGACCACCTCAAGGCCGTGAGCTCCTCCACACCAACAACCCTCTTTCAATCCCGTCTGCTAGGGCCAAACTCCACAAATCCATCCCCACCTCATTCAAATGCACCCCATCCTGTCTCCAATAACAACCTACCCCCGCTTCCAGATCCCTATGCATGACCACCACAACTCCAGGCCCGGGTGTAATGCCCATAAACACAACAAGTCGTGCTTAATATCCCTCACCAAATCTCGAAAAGGGCGCACACTCAAATCATTCCCCCCCAACATGCAAAACTAAAATCTCGGGAACCCGGTCTAGCTGCGTATACACCTGAAATTCCGGTAACACCCTTGACCAAACCATTCCCCGGAAACCCAGCCAATGCAGGATAGCATCCTCCCGCGGAATCCTCAGTTGACGACCATCCGGGCGAACCTCCGCCCGTAATGGGCCCCAGTACACAAAGGAGTGCCCCAAGATCCACACCAGCAAAGGACGCAAACCTGTGAAAGAAATAAGCACACACATCTTACAAATCCCATTCACACTCCATCTTCCACCAGCACAACATACCTCCCAGCAGCCTTTTAACAGTCTGACAGCAAGTGAGGCCGAACATAAGTGCGGAAACGGTTAGAATCCCATCTCCCGATACGCCTGACCCCAGCCTCATCCAACCCCTATCGGACCGCCTCAGTTGCTGCGCCAATTCGAAACGAATGGGAAGAATACTCAGCTGACTGCAACCCAATTGCCAGCAAACAGCGTTTAAACACTGCACCAAATTGGAACCTTGTTAAAAAGGACCCGTCTTCATGCCGCAATAACGGAACCCCCGTTACCCCCACCTGTACTCCAAAAGCAGACATACACTGTACCGGACACACCGCAGAGCCCCTGATAGCAAATAACACAATCCGCGTCCCCTTACCTGCCGTGTCCGTTTTTGACCTGCGCAGCAATATCTCCACTCTATCGGCAAACAACTCCACATCCTCTTGACTCAGTCCCCCCGCACGCAACCCACTCGGTGACACCAATTCACCCACTCTAAAAGCCCCAAAAAAGGCTAATGAAAAAGCCAAGCGAAACAATCGGACTTCGAAGGCCGAACTGCAAACCACCTCCACTGCCGTCCCTAATAGGCAAAGAATTCGGTAAGAAACTGGCCACCGCCGATCTACTGACCCTCTCCCCCTGTGAATACCTTTTAAAGCTTGAATTGCCAAAAAATCCTTGGTAACGTCTTTTTCGCCATGCAATTTCAAGCCAAATGCCACAGCGGACACAAACTTATTCACTTTAGCTACAGACACACCAGACACATACGCATCCCCCAACCAATACAAAAAGGCCACCAGCCTGTCCCGGTCTGACCGGACCTCACCCAAACCTCTCAACCAAAGCTGCCATTGAGCCCAGCCAGCCCTATATGCTGCCCACGTAGAACTTGCCAAGGATCGCTCAATCAATGCTCCTGCCGCAGAGAGACCAACTCCCAAAGATGATCCGGGCACACCATGCCGATCCGATCCGCTCCCGGCGCCAGCTGACGAAAACTATCCCACTGTGAGCGAGAAAGGGCATCACCAACACAATTTTCAACCCCCGGCACATGCACCGCCACCACCCAAGCATTTAATGACAAACAAACCAGCACCAAATGCCGCAACAGTTGAACCACCGGAGGAGAAGACGCCGAGAAATTATTGATAGCCAACACCACCCCTAGGTTATCACAGTGAAAACGAAACTTCTTGTCCCTGAGCCCATCCCCCCAAATGGTCACAGCGACCACGATGGGAAACAGCTCGAGCAGGGCCAGGTTCTTTGTCAAACCGTTTTCCATTCAGCTATCGGGCCACCCCCCAGCACACCACTGGCCACCACAATAGGCACCAAAACCGCCCCCTCCAGCCGCATCCGTAAATAAGTCCAGATCCACAGAATCGAAAGCCCCAGCCATCCACAAGGACCTGCCGTTGTACTGTCCCAAAAACCGATGCCACACTTCCAAGTCGTCCCGATGCTCCCCTCTCAATCTGACAAAGTGATGCGGTGCTACCACACCAGCATTTGCCGCCGCCAAACGCCTACTGAACACCCTGCCCATAGGCATGATCCGACATGCAAAGTTTAACTTCCCTAACAACGACTGCAGACTACGTAATGTGACCTTTTTAAGCCGAAACAACGCCTGAACCTCCAAACGAAGGGCCACCAACTTATCCTCCGGAAGCCTGCATTCCATTAAAACCGAGTCGATTTCGATGCCCAAAAAACGAATAACCGTAACAGGCCCCTCCGTTTTGTCAGGAGCCAGCGGGACTCCAAACTCCTTCATGACTCCTTGCAATGCAAACAAAATATTGGCGCACACCGCTGATCTGCCTGGGCCAACACACAAAAAATCATCAAGGTAGTGAATAACTGAATTCACACCTGCGACGTCCCTAATTACCCATTCCAAAAATGAACTAAAAGCCTCAAAGTAGGCGCAAGACAGGGAACAACCCATTGGCAAACAACGATCCACAAAAAATTTCCCCTCCCAAAAACAACCCAACAACCGTTGACTCTTGGGATGAACTGGCAGCAACCGAAAAGCCGCCTCAATATCGGTTTTTGCCAACAAAGCACCTGCACACGCTTCCCGAACCAGCGCCACCGCCTTATCAAACGACGCGTACACCACCGAACACGACACCGGATCAATACCATCATTAACCGATGCACCCCGGGGAAAAGAAAGATGATGTATCAACCGAAACTTGTTCGGCTCACGCTTCGGCACCACACCCAACGGGGAAACAACAAGATCTGACACAGGTGGTTCCACAAAAGGCCCAGCCATGCGATCCAAACCCACTTCTTTACGAAGTTTTTCAGTCACCACCCCGGCATGCTGGTGAGCGGACCGGAGATTCCGACGAGTCACTGGAATATCATAAGGAGGAGAAGGAATTACAAAGCACATGCTAAACCCATACGCAATCAATTGCGCCCCATCCCTATCCGGATATCTACTTAGAAAGGGGGCCATCCTTTCCAGCTTCACCGGCGTCACCCCCTTGACCAGCTGAACCCCCTGTTCCGCCTCCCTTCTTGCCTTTTCGCAAACACTTTGACGCGCCATGAGATGACCCGCTGCAATGGGAACACACGTGCTTGAACTTGCACGTTGCCCCAAATTTACACTGGCCGTTGTTAAACTGCCAGCAGAAACCGAGTTTTGAACTGGAACCTTGACCGGACTGACCGACCTGCCCTGCAGACCCTCCGCTCCCTGGAAAGGACTATCCCGGCTTAACCGGAGCCGTCACCCTCAACCACAATGCGATATCCTTCTGATCCCATCTAATGCCGGGCCGCACCGCCTTCCGCTGCCGAAATTGTTCATCATAACGCAGCCACGCCATACCGCCATAAGCCCGATGCGCCTCACCGATAGCATCCATAAAGCGCGGAACAATTTTCCGGCGCCTTTTCCCCAACAACACTAGCCAAGATCGCAAAGGCCTGCAGCCAATTCACAAACGTTTGCGGGATGAGACAATAACGCCGACGTTCCTCCTCTTCCTTCTTACTCTCATCCCTCTTCCCTTTATCCAGATTAAATTTTACCAACGGAAGAAGGGAAAATATCTCCACATATTCGTCTTTCCAAATACGCTCCCGAACTTCCTGTTTTAAATGTGCCCCCAACGGGCCCTCAAAACAGACATACACCTCCCCTTTTGCTCTATCATCCAACCGCACCCTGTCACCCTCTTGAGCCCCGTCTGTCTGCATCGACACAGCCACCGCCCCTGCCAAGCCCCCCACTTGCACCCTATCTTGAGGCTGCACTACCAACGGCGGCGCCGACCAAACCGCAACCGGGGACACCCCCGCCGATATCGGGGCCTGCGACCTATCCAATCTGCTGACCAGCTCGCGCAAGCATCCCACTAAGTCATCGAGACCGCTACCACCTCCCCCGGAAGACCCGACGACAGCCCCAGAACCCGCCGCATCCCCCGCGCCACCCAACATGCGCGGAGTAAGGGAAGAGAAAGAAGAAGAACACCCACCTGGCTGCTCAGGCGCTGTGATCCCGCCAGCCGGACGAACTTGCACACGCTGATCCTCAACCACGTCTCCTTCGTCCGTGCCACCCGTTGTCTGCGACCGCTGCCCGCACCTACAATGCGAACATCCCCGACCAGACTGTCCCAAAGGGCCGGCCTCCATAGTAGCCCTGACGCTGATAGGGCCAGCTGCCTGCTGCCCGTTATGCGGTATCCACAGTTCCGACCGCACTCCACAGCCCACCGGACTCGCCATTCTTCCGGACTCAGATCTCGAAGCAGCCAGCCCCCTGATTGGCACTTCACCAGGCGGGGCTGCCGACATCACCGCATCCTGCACCACACCAGATGGGGGGGTATTGGGGAAGCCAGGAGCCAACCCCCCCCCCTGACTGCCAAGCACCGCCGCGGCTGGGGATTTCTGCCAGGCCGGGACCCCCTAGGGGATGCCGCTCTCCCTGGAGACCGGCCTGCAGTGACCCTGGAGGGGCTTCCCCTGCGGCGCCGTACCCGCGGGATTTCTTCTGGGCTAAGTCTCGCTGGGGGACGTGCACGCCGTGACCTGTGAGCAGGCACCACCCCCGATGTAACGACCTCGGGCCTGCTCACTCCACTATCCGGAGGGCTGAGCAGCAGAGGGCTGCCTAAATTCAAGTCCATAACAGCAGGGGACGATAGAGAAGAAGCCGCCCCTCCCCCCTCCCTGGACACCGCGCGATGAGAGCGCCGGGGCCCAGCAGCCTGGGGCACAGTCAGCCCCTCAAGTCTCGTCACCTGATCAGCTGCCGCCCGGAGCCGCTCCACAAGCTCACCGAAGGACGCCATCTCCAACGAGCAGGTAAGTACACACACGCTGCTGCTGCTGCACCTGTGATGTCTCACCTCCTGCTGTCTCCCTCGCACTAAGGAAAACAGCGGGAAGCCCGAGACCTACTCCCCCTCCCCTCCCCTCCACTCCCTGCACGTAACCTTAACCCCTTCCTCACCTGTTCCCTCCTATCCTGTCATGGCGGCCTCCCCTCATTCCCTGCAGTCGGCAGTACGGCCGCTTCTTTCTTGAAATATTTCAATGAACCCTGGTTAAGCAAAACACCTAATTGTTTCCCCGTAATTTTTAAAGATACAACAAAAAACATCACATATTGATGATAGTCTGGAAGAGATTGATCTCGTAAGGGACCCCAAATAACAGTCACTTTGCATGGTTACAATTTTTATGGAGTACTTATATAAGTTTGCTCCAATTAGGAATAATATAACAAATCTCTTCCTAAGTTTACGACAAACTGTAAGACAGAAGAGGGCCTACAAGGTCAGAGGGTGGATTCTATTGGCAGTGAAAAATCAAGATCAACAAGAAAAGAGTCAACATGTAACACAAGGAGGAAAGAAAAAAATGTCTCTTTTTTATTATGGGGATACCTATAATATCGTCTGTTACTCAAAGAAACCTATTGTGCCTCTAATGTTGTGATTGTACAGCCATAACCCAGGAGTTCTTCTCTCTGTCTTACTACTTTGTTCCAAGTAACTTGAAGTCATATAATATGAAATTTAGTTAACAAATGTTTTAAATACCAATATATATGAGAAGAGCAGTGGCATGGAGGGAGGGTTTTAAAAGATGGGAACACAGAGTAAAACTACACACACTCGTATCACTTTAGAACCAACTCATGTTCACATTTCATTTTGTATATTTCCCTCAAAAATGCTCAAAATCTGTTTAGCATTGCTGCAGTGTTTACTCATCAGTCAGAAGGCATCAGTCTTTAGAGATTTTTGCTTTACTTTTCTTTATTTAGGAATGTATTTTATAAAAAGTATGCAAAATTACATTGAATACATGGCATACAAATTACAGTGTCGACACCCTCCACACCCCAAAAGTCTTACTTATCCACCATTATATTTTTGCAGGCTGATTCTGTACTGAGGTCCCGTGCAGCGGTTGTTATAATCCAGCCAAAAACCTGTAAATGAAATAACTCGACACGCACACACAGAGAATTATGTCCGGTACAGGTTCTATTGTAGGTTTTGAATAATCTCTGCCTGGGACCTGAGCATTCAGGGAGGCTGCAGGAGAGGCTTGCAAAAAGACTACACTGAATCCTAGGATCAGTGCAGACTAGATAAGTATAACTCTGGGCTTTCTTTCAAAAACAGTGCCACACCTGTCCACAGGTTGCATGTGGTATTGTAACTCACCTCCACTAAAGAAAAAGGAGCTGAGGTGTGATACAGGACACGTGGGGCACAGTTTTTGAAAGAAAGCAACCTTGTTTTTCGTATCCTGGCCAACCCCTTTAATTTCCAGTTTTTGCCTGGAGTGTTACTTTAACGTTGTCTATGAAACATCATTTAACATTATAATCATTGTCCATCTTTCTCTGATAATCTGTCATAAGCTTAAATGGGTTTTCACACCACTAAAAATCAATAGCTGATGGGTCGGGTTTCGACTCCCGGGACCCCCACCGATCAGCTGTTTTGAAGAGGCCGCAGCGCTCGTACGAGCGCTACTTCCCCTTCACTTCTACTTGCTTACTGTGAATTGTCGACACAGATGTAGCGGCAATTCATAGGTATTGCAGCCTTTTTGCCCATTGAAGTGAATGGGAGAAAAGGCAGCAATTCCTGTGAATCGCCGCTAAATGCGGGACGACGATTGACAGTGAGTGATGCGGCCCCTTTAAAACCATAGCTCCCATCTTTTGAAGTCGGAAAAGAGGGACATTTTAAGCCACACCCCCTAACCACGCCCAATATCCGGCATAAACACATCAAATCACGGCCAGATCCTTGTTCAAATAACAAGCGCACATTCTCACTGCGGATCTCTAGACTGTCTGGCTATCACAGATATTATATTTCAGGTTATATCGTCTTTGTGTTACTTTTTCTATCTTGGGTATAACATTTGCTCATCACGGCGACAGCTGCAGGACAAACCAAAAGGCTGAGAACAATGAAAGTCAAGAGGGAGACCCTGTGGTGGATGACTTTTCAATTGACAGGTAGCAGAGTTACATGATGGGGATTTTTTTTTCCAGTTGTGTAACTCTGCTACCGGTCAATGAAAAAATCATCCACATGAGCTCCCTTGTAGATCGCTCCACACACAGCCCCCTGTAGATAGCTCCACACACAGCCCCCCTGTAGATAGCTCCACACACAGCCCCCCTGTAGATAGCTCCACACACAGCCCCCTGTAGATAGCTCCACACACAGCCCCCTTGTAGATAGCTACACAAACAGCCCCCTGTAGATAGCTCCACACACAGCCCCCTGTAGATAGCGCCACATACAGCCCCCTGTAGATAGCACCACACACAGCCACTCTGTAGATAGCGCCACACACAGCCCCCCTTTTGTACATAGCGCCACACAACCCCCTCCCCCTTGTACATAGTGCCACACAACCCCCTCCCCCTTGTGCATAGTGCCACACAACCCCCGTCCCCTTTGTACATAGTGCCATACAACCCCATTCTCCCCTTATACATAGTGCCACACAACCACCCTCCCCCCTTGTACATACTGCCATACAACCCCACTCTCCTGTACACGGGTTGTAAATGGTATTGCAGCTTAGCCTCATTCAGTTTTATGGAGATGAATTGTAAGGGTAAGGCCACACGGTGCGTCGTTGACACAATTTTGTTGCGTTTAAAAACCGCATGCGGTCAACTTGCGTCTCTGTAATGCTGCAGTTCTGTTACGTTTCTAAAAGAAAAAATAATTGATGGACATGCTTTTCAGTGGTGTTGAAGATTGTTAGGTGCTTCTTGTATATAGTTCATTACAATGTATTGCAGAACTGTTAGCAAAAACACAAGCAGTTCAGCAACAACTTTGGCAGAGCGGTCATTAACCACATTAATGGCATTAATGACATTGTGAAGTCACGGTGTGTTTATGTTGCATTTTTAAACTGCAGCAAGTCATTTTTCAATAGAAGTGAATGGTGAAATTTGGACAGACTGCTGCTATTATATTACAATGTGTTATTTGTGCAGTTAACTGCATCTTCATAATGTCTGACCACATGTGGTTAATAACCGCGCTGCCAAAGTTGTTGCTGAACTGCTTGTGTTTTTGCTAACAGTTCTGCAATGCATTGTAATGAACTATATACAGGAAGCACCTAACAAACTTCAACACCAGTGAAAACTATGTCTATCAATTATTTCCTTTAAAAACGCAACAGAACTGCAGCATTACAGAGCACCTTGTGGCCTTACCCTTATACCATACATATCCCACGGACAGGTGTGGTGCTGTTTATGGGTACTGCCACACGGAGCGGCCCTGACACGGTCGCAACGCGGCCAACAACCAGGCTGGCACTATGTGGTAGCGGCTGACAAATACCTCATTAAGAGGTATTCCGGTTACATGCGCACTACCGCTCCATTCATACTCTATGGGAGCGCCAGAGATAGCCGGGTGCAGTGTTCGGCTTTTTCCAGCGCTGCCATAGAGAATGAATAGGAGGTAAGTTGTTGTAATTTGCTAAATCGTGCGGCCATAAAGGGTGTATTAATTCATGGCCGCACGATTTTTCAGATAAAGGGACGGTTTACCCGCGTTAACATGCGGCCACTAACAGGCTGTTTGACAGCCGCACAGAACATGGTGACGGCACGGTTGTTAGCCGCGTTGTGACCGTGTCAGGGCCGCTCCGTGTGGCCTTACCCTATGGAAAAAAGCAGATAGGGTTTTCTAAGGGTATGTGCACACACAAAATAAAAAACGTCTGAAAATATGGAGCTGTTTTCAAGGGAAAACAGCTCGTGATTTTCAGACGTTGTTTAATCAAATTCACTTTTTTCACGGCCGTTTTTGGAGCTGTTCTTCTATAGAGTCTATGAAAAGTGTCTCCAAAAACGGCTGAAGAAGTGACATGCACTTCTTTTTTGCGGCCGTTTTTCTGAGAAAACGGCCGTGTAAAAAACGCCCCGCCGATTTTTCAGCAGTTTTTTCGGGAAGTTCACGGCCCGAAGAATGGCTGATAACACTGTATGTGCACATACCCTAATAGTGGACAACCCCTTTAAGTCTACTGTAAATCTAGCGAATAAAATTTGTGTACATGATGCATGCGCATAAAGTAAGTGAATTAGACTACATTCAGAGGAGCGTGGGCAACCTTGGATGGGAAAAACTGCAGTTTTTCACGTCCCAGGTGCACCCCTGTGGGACGTGTTATCACAGATCCCTCATAGACTAGAGTCTATGGAGGGATGCGTGAAAACCCATGAAAGTAGGACATGTCCTATTTTTCCACTAACCCTTCACACGCTCTGTTGAAACAACGGCCATGTGAACGGCCCCATTGAAATACATGTGTTCGTGTGATGGAAGTTGGTTTAACGGCCGTCACACGGATGAGTTATATGCTTGTCTGAATGAGTCCTTATAGTGTCTGGAAAATACAAATAGACTTAAATGGAACAATATTAGAGCTCAGGTACATATATATGTCATCAGCATGTTTACCTCATTTCTTATATAGAGTTCTGGTGGATGGATTTGATTTGAATTAAATGCCGTGGTCATGTCCCAACCATTAACAAAACCAACATTGAGGTCTTTGAAGACTATTTCCATTATCCAGTAGTGAACATATGCATGGAAATCACTCATTCCCTCATACTCAGCTGCCATATCACTTGTATTCTCGGTCTTAATGATAACTTTTGTTTGTGGGCTTCTGAGTAAGAGGCGTTCTATAGCACGGCGAATATTGAGGAGTCTTCGGATATAGTGATGGAGAGGGAATAGTCTGAAATGTACTCCAATGTTCAGTGCAATCACAGTATTCTTGTTGCCTCCAATAAGATCAATTTCCTGTGGGATAGAGCGCTCTTCTCTGAGAGAAGCAAAGACTAAATTCACAAATGGCCTTCCATGTCTCTTCCACATAACTTGAATATTCCTTTCAATGTCCACACCTAAATGCTTTTGTGCCCATCCATCTTCATAGACATTAAGAAATTTTAAAGCTGAAAAAGTAATAATACAAAAGTTTAGTGAAAATGACATAAACCACTTACATAATTTATTACATCTTGTTGTTATTTTGCCACATAATTGAACAGGCAGGACCTTAAGACTACATGCACATGTTGCGTATTTTGCTGCGGAAAATATGCAGAAAAACCCTAGGAAACTGCAAGAAAACCGCCACAAAACACATTTCCACTGCTCCAGAGTTCAGTGGCGGCATGCTTTACATCACTCCATCTGACGCTTGGCATTGTGCTTTGTGATGTACAGCTGGCATGCAGCTCTTCGCACATCACGTCATCGCGCCGCTTCCATTGTTCAAAGGCACAGATTGACGGGGGAAGTTATCCTGCCCTGCCAATCAGCGACTTTTAACGATGCTAGCGGGGTGATGACGTCATCGTGACACTTGCATCGTTCAGCCCCAGAAGACCTGCTCAGAAGAGAGCAGGCCTGCATTGCTACAGGGCGGTGTGGGAACGGGATCAGGTGAGCATGTAAAGTTTTTTGTTTTTTTTAAATAGTAATATTATTTACAGGAGGGGAGGGATATATGTTGGACAAAATCTAGAGTGGTGGGCTATATGTGGGGAACTTTATATAGGGGGCTATGTAAGGCACTATATACAGTGGGGCTATATGTGAGGCACTATTTTCAGGGGGCTATATGTGGGACACTATATACAGGGGGCTATATGTAGGGCACTGTCTACACGGAGAGCTATATGTAGGGCACTATCTAAAGGTAGAGCATTATTTAAACAATATACAAGGAGATGGTTCAAATGTGAGCAACTCAATTATAAAATGGGATGGGAGATCTCTCTTACTATTAAAGGATAGAAAAAAAATAAGCTTATTCAGCTTGAAAAAAACACACCTTAGAGGTCAACTTATTAACAAGCAGGGCCGCACCATGTATACCCATTAATTCTAACAACTTCTCACATACCATAGATAAATATCATTATTGGGGTGTCACCGATCACTATAATGAATGTGGAGTGGGGCTCCATTCAGAAGATAGCTGCAGCTCCCTTGTTCTAGTAATTCATGGGATACTGGCACCCCACTTATGACAACTTCCAACATGCCTCTATGACATGTCAGAAGTTGTCTAAAATAATAGGTACACTTTAAGTTAACAGTTTCTGATGTCATCACTGTTGTTGCCTTCTAAATACAAAACAAATTAGTACTGCAATGGAGAACAAAATAACACAAAAGCATAAGGAAGAGAATGCTTCAGCTTGTATACAACAGAATACGGTATGCCTTAGTGACCATGGTTTTACAAAGGATTCTATTTTAACTCTTGATCACTACTGTATAGTATATAGCCACTACAGTAAAACGAATGCATGCAGACGTAATATATCACACAGCAACGTGTAAACAAGCCTTTCATGTAAGGCTGCCACTGCAATCAGCAGCATAGATGACTTCCCAATTTACTTGATTATGCTATGGTGTACAACTGCTATAGTACAGTATAGAGTGGCATTACTGTGTTCCTCAAAACACACACACGCACATGCACACGCACTTGTAAAAATCTTTGCTGCCTGTTGCTACCACTAGAGGGCTGATCTGTATGCTGCTCTACACTGTTTTCACTGGCCTGAGTAAGAGCCACATTTAGAGCAGCCGATTAGGCCATGTTCAGACATGGCGGATTTGCCAAATATTTGTGGTGCGCATTCCTCACCACAAATTTTCTGCAATTTACATTACTGTCAGGTATTATTGAAATCCACAGCATGCTCATTACATTGCTAAAAAAAAATCGCAGATTTTTAAAGCAAATTTTAGCCGTTCAATCTATAGGGTAAAAACTACAGTGAATCTGCGGCAAAATACATATGTAACACATTAAGATTTTGCCTTGGATTCGTGACAAAATCTGTGGCGGATTTCTTCTATTACATCAGAATTCACCCCTAGTGTAAGTCACCAAGCAGCAAAAAATTATTTGCATTGGAGAGCAAGGAAACTGTGTTTAGTACTAAAGGAAAGAAGACTGTAGATTTATCAAGTATATTAAGAAAATGCTCCACATCATCTTTGCTGCTGCTTTCATAGAAAAAACGTGTAAGGGTATGTTCACACAGACTATTTTCGTCCGTTTTTTCTTCCGAAAAATCGGAAGCAGAACACCTCCAAACATCTGCCCATTGATTTCAATGGGAAAAACGGCGTTCTGTTCCGACGGGCCGTTCTTTAACGCGGCCGTTTTTTAAAAACGGCTGCGTAAAAAACACGGCCACGAAAAAGAAGTGCAGGTCACTTCTTGAGATGTTTTTGGAGACGTTTTTGAAAACGGCTCCAAAAACGGACGTAAAAAACGTGAGTGGCTTAAAAAATGTTTGAAAATCAGGAGCGGTTTTCCCTTGAAAACAGCTCTGCATGTACAGACGTTTTTGAGTTTGCGTGTGAACATACCCTTACAATTACAATGTTAGATCAGTTTATATGTTTTTTGTCTACATTGAGGTCTAGTGTTTAAAGAGGCTCTGTCACCAGATTTTGCAGCCCCTATCTGCTATTGCAGCAGATCGGCGCTGCAATGTAGATTACAGTAACGTTTTTATTTTTAAAAAACGAGCATTTTTGGCCAAGTTATGACCATTTTCGTATTTATGCAAATGAGGCTTGCAAAAGTACAACTGGGCGTGTTGAAAAGTAAAAGTACAACTGGGCGTGTATTATGTGCGTACATCGGGGCGTGTTTACTACTTTTACTAGCTGGGCTTTCTGATGAGAAGTATCATCCACTTCTCTTCAGAACGCCCAGCTTCTGGCAGTGCAGATCTGTGACGTCACTCACAGGTCCTGCATCGTGTCGGCACCAGAGGCTACAGTTGATTCTGCAGCAGCATCAGCATTTGCAGGTAAGTAGCTACATCGACTTACCTGCAAACGCCGATGCTGCTGCAGAATCATCTGTAGCCTCTGGTGCCGACACGATGCAGGACCTGTGAGTGACGTCACAGCGTGATCTCTGGAGAACACGGCTGTGTCTGCACTGCCAGAAGCTGGGCGTTGTGAAGAGAAGTGGATGACACTTCTATACACAACGCCCAGCTAGTAAAAGTAGTAAACACGCCCCGATGTACGCACATAATACACGCCCAGTTGTACTTTTACTTTTCAACACGCCCAGTTGTACTTTTGCAAGCCTCATTTGCATAAATACGAAAATGGTTATAACTTGGCCAAAAATGCTCGTTTTTTAAAAATAAAAACGTTACTGTAATCTACATTGCAGCGCCTATCTGCTGCAATAGCAGATAGGGGTTGCAAAATCTGGTGACAGAGCCTCTTTAACACTTACTTTTTAACTTATTTTCAAAGTATGTAATCCACTGATGCATTGTCGAATCCCCAAACATGTAAAAGAACTTCCCCTTCATGCATGTGTTCATTTCCTCCATATTGTGATAGGTTTTCATTGTGCATGATTTGGGGTACCAGATTTCCTCCATGACATATCCACTGGGATATTCTAAGCCCATTCCAGTTGTGCAGTTTTCTTTCTTCTGTAAACTCAAACCTGTATAGATAGAAGAAGCAGCTATTTTTTCCTTAGCATTAGAAATGTGCATCACAGATACAAAGGCATACTATAAGGATACTATAAGGACATGCATCAATAAGGACATGCATCAAAACGTTTATGAATGTGACAAGTGCCAAATTAATGGGGATCTGGCGCTAACAGTCCTTTTTATTGTAGAAATGGCTGTGCATGTATGATCCCTCTCCATTAAAAATATTTTTTCCAATAGGTTAATTTAACAGTCAAAAACAACTTACCCTTTAATGATATAAATATGATCCAAAATAATTATATATAATCTTTATGGTCATACAGATTAAAATAATGTCCCTTACATTCATCCCAATTCACCTGATAACACTGCTCAAATGTCAAAATATTAAAGGGTTGGAGAAATGATTTATGTACATTTTATTAATATGTAAGGCTGTTTTCCCCGACATATACACTAAACCTATAGCCCCAACATATGCAACTGCCATTGTAGCAAACTCTAACTTGACAGTCTGCAGCCCTTCCATAAAAAAAATGGAAGCCTAGCGAATGGAGGCAAACGGAATCCAACTGAAACAAATCAATTACCATTGAAAACAATGGTATTTCAAATGAAAGCGATGCTTTCTGTTTGGATTTTCGGCCATCTTTTCCTCTGACAGAAGAGACCAAAACGGCAGATAATGGTCGTGTGAACTTAGCCTAAGTTCATAACTTAGATGTGATCCTATATGTCAGAGACCCACAGGACTCGCTGTCACCTAGCCCGTCATTCCCGCTGACCTGAGGGATACAGGTTTCAGCGCACAGTACAGCTGCTGTGTATCCAGGATACAAAGCAGATGTATCTGAAAAAGTACAAATCATTTTTAATAAAAATACATTACAAAGTTGCACCAATCACACTGATACACTTTTAAAAAAAATAGTTTTCAAAGGTGTACATAGCCTTTAACTTGTAATTACACATTTTCAGCGTACTCTAAATTGACAGAACTCTAAAAAAAGTTTGCTAGAACTGCATGTCATACACATAACCAATCAATAGTCTAATAGCTACATATTCCTAATACTCGTGACCTGAGAACGCTCTCAATAACATATAAACTCTGCTCAGAATCTCATGAAAAATATTAATCTTTATTAAATATATACACTTACAAATACAGTGGATGGATCATCCTAAAATACCGTATCACAGACAGAGAGCAAAAATGCCCAGCATATAGTTTGTGAGGGGAAAGGTCTACTACAGAACCATACACATAACTTACAAGAAAAACACTTCGGGAACCAGCAGCACCTTCCGTCTGAAAAATTGCACAACATTGTAGTGCGGTTTTTCGACGGAATCTGAGCTGCAGGATGCAGCACTTGAAAAAAAACCAAAAAACTTTGATACTTACCCTCTTCTCTGCGTTCAGCCTCCTAAGATGACGTTGCAGGCCATGTGACACTGCAGCCTTGTGATTGGCTGCAGTGGTGACATGGGATGAAACGTCATCACAAGAGGCCGGACTGCAGGAAGAAGGAAGGCATTCTGGGTAAGGCCTCATGCACACGACCGTAAAAACTCCCGTTATTACGGGTCGTAATTACGACCCGTAATAACGGGCTGATAGACTTCTATTGGCGACGGGTGCCTTCCCGTTTTCTCACGGGAAGGTGCCCGTGCCGTTGAAAAAGATAGAACATGTCCTATTTCAGGCCGTAATAACGGCACAGACAGTCCATAGAAGTCTATGGAGCTCTTGTAATGACGGGTGGCTACATGTGTGCACCCGTCATTACGGCAGCGTTGCTAAGCGACGTCAGTAAATAGTCACTGTCCAGGGAGCTGAAAGAGTTAACTGATCGGCAGTAACTCTTTCAGCACCCTGGACAGTGACTACCGATCAGAATAAACCTTTAAAAAATAAAAATAAAAGACGTTCATACTTACCGAGAACTTCCTGCTTCCTCCAGTCCGGTCCCCCGCCCGTTGCCTTGGTGACGCGTCCCTCTCGACATCCGGCCCGACGTCCTGGATGACGTTTCAGGCCATGTGACCGCTGCAGCCAATCACAGGTCAATCACAGGCTGCAGCGGTCACATGGACTGCCGCGTCATCCAGGGATGTCGGGCTGGATGTGAAGAGAGGGACGCGTCACCAAGACAACGGCCGGGTAAGTATGAATTTCTTTAACTTTTATTACAGAAAGGGCTGTCCCTTCTCTCTATCCTGCACTGATAGAGAGAAGGGGCTGCCGATTAGTGCAGTGCTATTTTGCCGCCAAAAAACTTGCCCATAAATACGGTGGAATACGGGTGACACCGGACCCATATTTACGGGCACGGGTTCGTAAATACTGGTGCAAAACGGGTCGAATACGTGTGACACCGGACCCGTATTTACGCCAGTATTTACGGGTGGGAAAAAATACGGTCGTGTGCATGAGGCCTAAGTATGATTTTTCTTTTTCCAGAGTTGTGATTTTTGCGGCGAAATTGCTTCAAAAGTCGCAACACTGGCTTTCTGTTGCAGGTTTTGCATCCCCATTGAATTCAATGGGGAGAATCCGCAACAGAAAAGCAAAGAAAACGCTTCATAAATTGACATGCTGCGGATTTAAATTACACACCGTTTTTTAACGGTTACGCTGCGTTTTTTTTCCGCAGCTAGGGCCTGAGATTTTATAAAGTTCATTCATTTTGCTTTTACTGTAAATACTGCGGAATTTCCGCACACAATTCCGTTGAGGAAACTTTGCAGCGTTTATGCTATGTGGGAACAGTTTGGCTGCGTTTTTCACCACTGGGCCATTGAGGAATGTGGGCAAAAAACACAGCGAATAACGCATTTTCTGCCTCCTATTGATTGATTTCCTACTTGATTCCCTGGAACAAAACCACCTCTGCCTCCCATTAAAATCAATAGGAGACGAGTTCGGCCGTTTTTTGGCGGTTTCCTCATCAAAATCAGCGCCCAAAAACTGTGTGAACTGGGTCTTAAACTGCATAAAAAAATGCTTCTTAGAACAGTAGCGTTATTAAAATAAAACATGCGTTTTTTTATAGTATTTTTTTGGCGTTTTTTAAGTGTCAATTTTTACATACTTTTTTGGGGCGTTCTTTAAGTCCTAGGGTTAAGTCCAGGTTCAGACATGGCAGAATTTTTCCGCTGAAAATGTTGCTGCAGATTCGTTGCGAATTTGCAGAAGCATTTTCATATTTGACAGGTAATTCAGACGTTACCTATATCACAGCGGACTTGCCACAGTTTCAGCTTTTACATTGTGAAGGCTGAAATCCGCTGTTTCTCTGCAACATAATGTGCATGCTGCTGTGGGAAAATTCTGCACTGAAACCTAAATTCTACACTGGTATTAATAAACTACATGGGCCCCTGTTACTATAGTAACTGACAGTACTTACCCTCCCTCTTTCCGGAGTGGAGCGGAGGTTCTGACATCACAGCGCTGTGAGGATCTTCGCTGTGGCTGAAGAGGAGGGTAAGTACTGTTTTGCTGAAGCTGATGGGTTGGGGTCCGACACCTGGGACCCCCGCCAAACAGCTGTTTTGAAGGGGGTGCAGCCGCTCGTACGAGCGCTACTACGCCTTCATTCCGGTCACTTTCTCACACTGAATCACCGACACGGACGTGTCAGCGATTCACAGTGTGAGCGAGTTACGGAAATGAAGGGGTAGCATCGCTCGTACGAGCGGCTGCACCCCCTAAAAAACAGCTGTTTGTCGGGGGTCCCGGGAGTCAGACCCCGACACATCACCTATTGATGGCCTATCCTGAGGCCATCAATGTTTAGGGACTTGCAGACAGTAACCTTATACTTGACCATGGGTTTACAGAGCTCGCCCCTCTTTCGAACCCTTTTGCTTAAACTCCCCTTCAATACCGTCCACCCCCATTTTCTGCTTCATGGCCCTTCCTCTCTTCCATGCCACTCTCCCATCCCAGTGAGACACACGAGACAGTGGGTTGGAAAATTTCGGCCACAGCAGCCATTTTATTAACAAATTTACATGAACATAAAACATAACTTTATAAATAACATTACTAGGAAAGGGAAGTCCTTGGAGCTCCAAAACTTTGGCGCCTAACTGCCCCCTGTAAAGCTACTTACCCCCAGCCGTCTCCCTACAGGCTCAGGGGCACCTTTCTACTCCGCAGTTGGCTTGCCAAGTATGTAAAACCACTCCCCGGGACACCACCCAGTAGGAGGCCAAAATACGCCCATATCCATGAGCAATTATGTACTTGTTAGGGACCATACCTCTGATGAATCCCCCACTTCAAATTACCACCAACTCCAAGGACCCCCCAATCCGCGCCACGAGCATACTTAAACCACCTTTAAGTATGCGAGCCCCCACCATCCATCATTGCGCGTTCAATCCCTTCCTGAATACGCAAAGCCCAAAGGTCAATGCCCGCTGCATTCAGATGTACTCCATCACCTAGCCAATATTTTCCTTGGCCATCCTCAAAATCATAGTGCCTGACAAAAAAAAAAACATTTTTTACCACAAAGCTGGAGACCGCCCGATTAACTTTTACCCGGGCCTTGTTTATACGTTCTACCGAACGCGCATTTCGCCATACACTCCGCGGCACAATTTCCAACCAAATCACCTTCACCTTCGGAAAACAGAACCACAGCCGGAGTAGATCATACTTGACATCCCTAATTAGTTCTCTAAACGGACGAGTACCTAAATCGTTACCCCCCACATGAAGGACCAACAAATCAGGAACCCGATCCAACTGCGCATACCGATGAAAATCCGGCAAAACTCGGCTCCACACCATGCCGCGCGTACCCAGCCACCGTATCACCACCGATGCCCTTTGGAACCCCAGTTGCCGCCCATCCGGCCGAACATCAGCCCTCAAAGCCCCCCAGTTCACATACGAGTGTCCGCTTATCCACACCAGTGCAGATGAGCCACCTGTAAAAGAAGAATAACAAAGATGACACAAACGGGAAATAGAATTAAGAGACGAGGAATGCGGAATGACAAGACAGATCGAGGAGAAAAAAGAGGGGGGGTATGAAGAAGAGAAAGGAGCAAACAACCCCCTTTCTGCCACAGCCGTTTTCGCAAATCACATGAATTGGAGACGCACGTATGACTTATACCTCACAGAATCCCAACGACCTATGCACTTCACCACCTCAGGCCCCAGACCCCATGACGCAGCTTCCGTAGCTGCCCCAATACGAAAAGAGTGTGGTGAGTAAACAGCCTTGTCCAACCCCAACACCTCCAAACACCTACGGAAAACCACTGTGAACTGGCATCGTGACAAGAAGGAACCATCCTTATGACATAACAGCGGCCCCCCACTACTCCTTTTTAGTGCGGCGTACCACGCAAAACATCTCATCGGGCACATGCCTGCCCCCGCCACTGCCCCCAGCACCACCCGTTTACCCTTACCCCCTTGATCCGTTTTTGACCGCCTCACCCAAAATTCCACTCTCTCCCCGCCTCCTAGTACATCTTCCGATTGCAAACCCCCCGCTCTCTGCTTGCTGGGGGCAACCAGCACCCACCCGTAAAGCTCCAAAAAACGCCCACGAAAAAGCCAGCTGAAACAATGCTACTTCAAAGCCCGAAAAACACACCCTCCCCAATACGTCACCTAACTGCTCCAAAAGCGCGAAAGAAACCGGGCGACGGCCGTCCGGCCACCCCGCCCCCTTTTTTCGAAATCCCTTTAAAGCCTGAACAATCAAGAAATCCTTTGTCAAGTCCACCAACCCCCTTAGTTCAAAACCAAAGGCCAAAGCTGAAATAAAACGATTCACCTTAGACACCGACCAGCCTTCTACCGATACCTGACCCAAGAAGCCCAACAAAGCTACCACCTGTTCCTCCGTAGACCCGACTTCAGGCAAACCTGCTAACCACGACACCCAGTCCTTCCACGCCGCGTCGTACGCCAACCATGTGCCAGGTGCTAGAGAGGACTTAATTAAACCTCCTACTGCTCGCAAACCAAGTCCCAAAGCCGTTTCGGGAACGTGACCCCTTCCAGATCCGCCTCCGGTGCCAACAGACGAAACCGCTCCCACTGTAGGCGAGAGAGAGAATCCGCAATGTCATTTTGCACCCCCGGAACATGAACCGCAACAATTCAAGCATTGAGTGACAAACATCGCAACACCAGACGCCGCAACAACCTAACCACCGGGGGGGAAGACGCCGATACATTATTCATTGCCACCACCACCCCCATGTTATCACAGTGGAACCGCACCTTGCTATTTCGAAAACGCTCCCGACAAATTTCCACCGCCACCACAATCGGGAAGACTTCCAGAAGTACAAGATTACGAACCAGTCCCAAAGATACCCATTCACACGGCCACTGCCCCACGCACCATTGTCCTTTACAATATATACCGAACCCCTCGCTACCTGAAGCATCTGTAAACAATTCCCATTGACCATTATCCACCACTGGCGAGATAAGTAATGACTTCCCATTATACAAATGTAAAAACTCCCTCCAAACTGCCAAATCATCCCGATGCTCCCGTGTCAACCGCACAAAATGGTGTGGGGCTCTAACCCCCGCCTTCGCTGACGCCAACCTCCTGCAAAAAACTCTGCCCATGGGCATTATCCGGCAAGCAAAATTAAGTTTCCCTAATAACGACTGCAAATCCCGCAGCTGAATCTTACGAAGCCGTCCGGTCCTGCTCACCTCCAATCGCAGCGCATCCAACTTATCACTAGGAAGTCGGCATTCCATTGCCACCAAATCCAGGGTAATGCCGAGAAAAACTATACAAGTGCTGGGACCTACAGTCTTCTCTGGGGATAACGGAACCCCAAAACGATGGGCGACCCACTGGATGCCCCCAGCAAATTAGCGCACACCCCCGAACCCGATGGGCCCACACACAGGAAGTCATCTAAATAATGGATGACCGACTCTAACCCCGCCACTTCATGGATTACCCATTCCAGGAACGAACTGAACGCCTCGAAGTAAGCGCAAGACACAGAGCAACCCATTGGGAGACACCGATCCATATAGTAAGCCCCCTCCCAGTAAAACCCTAATAGCCGCTGGCTGTCCGGGTGAACCGGGAACCTATTTACTTCAGGCTTTAAATGTGCCCCCAACAACCCCTCAAAACAAACGTACACTCTTCGCCTTTTGCTTTATCATCTAACCTCACACTATCCACATCCTTATCCTTGTCAGTCTGAACCGCAACCGTCACCCCCCTGACCACCACCATGGGAACCACCCTCAGGGGGTGCTCTGTTTCTCCGCCCCCCCCCCCGCTGCAGGGACCCACGCTGCGACCGGGGATGTAGCGGGCAACCTGCCCCCCTCACAACGCGCTAGCAACGCCTTTACACAGCCAAGCAATTCCTGAACATCTCCCCCCCTCCCCTATCAGTAGACATCAACCCACTATTTTCAACATCTCTAACTGCCTCCCCCTGTGAACCCCCACCAACCCCTGGGGATCTAAATATAGCTGGAAACGTATGCAACGGTGAGAGTGACTCACCGGACTGCGTGAGCGCTGAATTCCCACCAGCCGGGGCGACGGGACCCCCACGACGACCATCCTCCATCGGCACACTTCTGTCTTCACCCACCTCCGGACATCTAGGGCCTGATGCCGCGCCGCAGGCTCTACAGCCGTATCCACCGTCCGGGACCTCGGAATCGCCACACGTCGTCCGGGGCCGTCCCGACCTCCGCTCTCCCTCCACTGCTTCCTCCTCCCTCCGCCTCTGCAGCACCACCGATTGTGGCCTGCGTGACTGTCCAGGGACGTCATCCAGCTGACAGGCGGGCCGCCCGACTGGTACATCGCCAGATCGGCCCGCCGTAGATCCACGAGGTGTCGACCTGGAGACGGGAGGCTGTCCCTCCAGCCTGGCATCCTGCCCTCCTCTCTCCGAAGGGCCCGACCGGCGACCGGGATTCCTCCCGGACCGGGACCTCCGTCCCCTAGTGGTGGAAGCGGAAGCCCGGCCCGAAGGGTCCCTCGAGGGGCTCCCAAGCCTGCGCCGAGCCCTAGGTAAAGCGTCCGGGCTAAGGCGCTCTGGAGGCCGCACCCGCCGTGAACGCTGGAGGGGGGATGACGACTCCCTTGCCGATTCCTGCATCCCGGCCGCACTCGTTCCCGCTGCCTCCTCTAGCCCTGCAGACAGCCCCTGCTCCGAGACCGCCGGACCTGTCCTCCCGAGCTCTTCCTCAAGCCAGGCCATACCCCGCTCCGCCACAGCCTGCCGCACTTGCTCCATCAGGGCCTGCATCGTGCCTCCGGTCAGTCCTGTATGACAAGGGCTAACCTGCTTTCTTGGGGCGTGAATGGCGCGAACCTGGCCTTCACCCTTCCTATATGCATTCCTATATTTTATGTTGTGTCCGGCCATTTCTGTATGAGATTACTGTCTACTGGACCCTGTATCTAAGCCTACCTTAGACTTAGATAAAGGGTCCAACAAACAGTATCACACATGCACATGGGCCCTGCATCTAAGGCCCTGTTCACATCACCGCTGCCCTTCCGTTGAGGGGTTTCGTCGGGTTAACCTCAACAGAAAGTCAAACAGAAACCTTAGCTTCCGTTTGCAGCACCATTGATCTCAATGGTGATGGAAACTTTGCTAATGGTTTCCGTTTGTCACTGTTGTGAACGGGTTCCGTTGTTTTGGCGGAATCAATAGCGCAGTCGACAAAGCAAAACAACGGAACCCTGCCACCGCGGTGACAAACGGCTTTAGCAATGTTTCTGTCACCATGGAGATCGTTGGTGAGGGAAACGGAAGCTGAGGCTTCAGTTTGCCTTTCTGTTGCGGGGTTAACCCGACGGAACCCCTCAATTGAAGGGCAGCAGTGATGGGAACAAGCCCTTACTAATGTTTTTTTTAGTGTTTTTTTTACAGGTTCGGTCATTGGACTACGTCGGATTTCGAGGACTACTTCAATGACGGATTTTTTATTCTCAATAAAATGGTTAATGAGGGTTGTTTGGGGGGGGTTTATTTCAATAAATCTATTTTTTCTATGTCTTTGGATTTTTTTTAAACTTTATCGCTGCCACCTTACCAATGAACGCTGACTGATTGACAGCATTCATTACTAAGGTGGGGCTTAGTGTTAGCCGGGGAGAAGGCTGACACTAACCCCTATTATTACTCCGGTACCCACCACCACCAGGGGTGCCAGGAAGAGCCGGGTACGATCCAGTACCTGACCATCTGTAGTGACGGACGGGCACTAGGGCAGCCGCAGGCTGGTATTATTATGCTGGGAAAGGCCAAAAACAGTGACCCTTCCCACCCTGGTAATGCTAGGGTGCTTCTGTGTTGTATCTGGCTGGTTATGAAAAATGGGGGGGACCCACGTAATTTTTTTTTTATAAATAACTGGACAGCACGATGTGGGGTTCCCCCGTAACCAGCCAGATACAACACAGCAGCAGCGGGCTAGCATTACCAGGGTGGGAAGCTATCCATAGCTATAGGGTCGTATTGCTATAGATATGCTGTCTCTATATATATATATATATATATATATATATATACACTACCGTTCAAAAGTTTGGGGTCACCCAGACTATTTAGTGTTTTCCATGAAAACTCACACTTATATTTATCAAATGCAAAATGACTAGAAAATATAGTCAAGACATTGACAAGGTTAGAAATAATGATTTTATTTCAAATAATAATTTTCTCCTTCAGACTTTGCTTTCGTCAAAGAATGCTCCATTTGCAGCAATTACAGCATTGCAGACCTTTGGCATTCTAGCTGTTAATTTGCTGAGGTACTCGGGAGAAATTTCACCCCATGCTTGCAGAAGCCACTCCCACAAGTTGGATTGGCTTGATGGGCACTTCTTGCGTACCATATGGTCAAGCTGCTCCCACAACAGCTCTATGGGGTTGAGATCTGGTGACTGCGCTGGTCACTCCATTACAGATAGAATACCAGCTGCCTGCTTCTTCCCTGAATAGTTCTTGCATAATTTGGAGGTGTGCTTTGGGTCCTTGTCCTGTTGCAGGAAGAAATTGGCTCCAATCAAGCACTGTCCACAGGGTATGGCATGGCGTTGCAAAATGGAGTGATAGCCTTCCTTATTCAAAATCCCTTTTACCTTATACAAATCTCCCACTTTACCATCACCAAAGCAACCCCAGACCATCACATTACCTCCACCATGCTTGACAAATGCGTCAGGCACTCTTCCAGCATCTTTTCAGTTGTTCTGCGTCTCACAAATGTTCTTCTGTGTGATCCAAACAAGACAAACTTCGATTCGTCTGTCCATAACACTTTTTTCCAATCTTCCTCTGTCCAATGTCCGTGTGCTTTTGCCCATATTAATATTTTCCTTTTATTAGCCAGTCTCAGATATGGCTTTTTCTTTGCCACTCTGCCCTAAAGGCCAGCATCCCGGAGTCGCCTCTTCACTGTAGACGTTGACACTGGTGTTTTGCGGGTACTATTTAATGAAGCTGCCAGTTGAGGACCTGTGAGGCGTCTATTTCTCAAACTAGAGACTTTAATGTACTTGTCTTGTTGCTCAGTTGTGCAGCGGGGCCTCCCACTTCTCTTTCTACTCTGGTTAGAGCCTGTTTGTGCTGTCCTCTGAAGGGAGTAGTACACACCTTTTAGGAAATCTTCAGTTTCTTGGCAATTTCTCGCATGGAATAGCCTTCATTTCTAAGAACAAGAATAGACTGTCGAGTTTCACATGAAAGCTCTCTTTTTCTAGCCATTTTCTAGCCATTTTGAGAGTTTAATCGAACCCACAAATGTAATGCTCCAGATTCTCAACTAGCTCAAAGGAAGGTCAGTTTTATAGCTCCTCTAAACAGCAAAACTGTTTACAGCGGTGCTAACATAATTGCACAAGGGTTTTCAAGTGTTTTCTAATCATCCATTAGCCTTCTAACACAGTTAGCAAACACAATGTACCATTAGAACACTGGAGTGATGGTTGCTGGAAATGGGCCTCTATACACCTATGTAGATATTGCATTAAAAACCAGACGTTTGCAGCTAGAATAGTCATTTAGCACATTAACAATGTATAGAGTGTATTTCTGATTAATTTTATGTTATCTTCATTGAAAAAAACTGTGCTCTTCTTTCAAAAATAAGGAAATTTCAAAGTGACCCTAAACTTTTGAACGTTCGTATATATATATATATATATATATATATATATATACACATATACATACACGCACACAACTTTTAGTCCTTACTGACGCCCCTGGCTGCTAGTGCTGCATTGTTGGATCACTTAAGAGACCCAGCGATGCAGCTGAAAGCTGCGGGCCATCGGCCATGATAAGTTTCGTAGAAATCTATGAAAAAAAACAGCTGCTGCAGATTTCCACTGCAGACTGTCCGCAGTGGAATTCAACAGCAATTCTGCCACGTTTGAATGTGCCCCTATAGAGAAGCCTATGGGAAAAATGCCTGAAAAAATTCCACACTCAAAGCATGCTTCGTTTGTAAAAAAAACACCACTGACCACAAAATTGCCTCAAAAACGCCACAAACCAAAAACACATTTTTTACCATTGACTATAATGTAACAGCTGGTAAAAATAAAAATTGTATTATATAACGCCATTAAAAACGCCACAAAAAACGTACAAAAACGTAGCAAAGCGCTGTGTGCAAATTCAGCCTTGTCAGGAGAGTTAGCCTGATGAGTATAAGGCCAGGTTCCCACCGTACGGATATGCTGCGTAAAAACGACAGCGTATCCGACCTGGAACCCGCAGCAATTTCTGTCCAAAAAACTGCACCACGGTCCAAAAAACCATGGTGTTTAGAACGGAAGTTCAGCTGCGAAATGCAGTACTGGGGAAAAAAACATTCATATTCATACCCATTTCTGCGTGTAGCACAGCCTCCTAAGATGACGTTGCAGGCCATGTGATGCTGTAGCCTGTGATTGGCTGCAGCGGTCACATGGGATGAAACGTCATCCCAAGGGGCCAAACTGCGTAAATATGATATTATTTTTTTGCGTGAGTTGCGAAACTCGCCGCAAAAGTCAACACTTGGCTTTCTGCGGAATTGCAGTAAAAACTGAAGAAAATCCGTAGGTGCACATAAAGTTTCCTATAATCAGTACATGACACTAAATCCATAGCAAAATGCCCAGCAAAAATGCCCTGTTTGCTGTCGATTTCTGTGACTTATTTACCTCCATTTTTTTTTGAGATTCCGCTGCAGATTTTCTATTGCAGAAAATCTGCAGGGTCTCCTGCCTTTAGGTTCCCACGGGTCGTATACGCTGCGAAGTTTTACAGAAAAACTGGTAAATCCTGTTTATATAAAATAATAGAGCACCATTTTATTACTAAAAGACGGTTCCTTTTTTGCTTTGTCATTACTGCAGTTTGCTTAACACCTTCGCGCACCATGACGTGCTATTACGTCCGGGTGCGAGGGGTGATGTTTGGAGCGTGCTCCACATGCTGCGGATTACGGTTGTATTTTAAAGCCGACACCTGGGACTAAGGCGAAATTCACACGAACGCTGCGTTTTTTGCGCGTTGCAGTTCCATGAGTCATAAGTGTTTGGTGCGTGACTTTCACGTGTATGCCATCCTTATGACACACGGTTTTGATGCTTAGAAACTGCAATGAATGTGGTGCTTTTTTTTCTTCCTTCATTTATTTAACAACTGTAGCGCGAGTTACGAGCGGCACACGGAAGTGCGTCCGTGTGCCGTGCACAGTTTTCACGCACCCATTTACTTCATGCGTGAAACTCATGGACTGTCTGAACTGCCCCATTGAGTTACACAGGTCCGTGTGACGCGCGTGATTTTCACGCGTGTATCACGGCCGTGAAACACGTTCGTGTAAATAAGGCCTAACAGCCGGGAGCAGTGATTGCGCTGTTCCTAGTTGTTTAACCCCTCAAATGCTGCTGTCAATCGCGACTGCAGCATCTGAGGTGTTCTTCTTACCTTTCCTTCCTTTTCGATCCACTTCTGGCTTTGGCTCAAAAAACTGCGTGAATAACTGCCACGAAAACTGCATCAAAACTGCATATGTGATCCTGGCCTAAACACTACAGAATTTCCACTCCCAAATTCTGTGCGAAAATTCTGCATCATTTACAGTGATGCAGTTGCAGAAAAGTCGTGCGGCAAGTGTTCTGTTTGTGCGACTTTCAATTCTGTAGCATGTCAATTTATGTTGCATATGCTGTGCAGAGATGCTGCGTGTTTGGCCCATGGACTTCAATGGGATCATATATTCTGCAGTAAAAATTGCAACTTGAGTGGTGTTGTGGTTTGAAAAGCGATTCCACAGCGGAATTGCCATAAAAACCGAAGAAAATCCGCAGGTGCGCATAAAGTTTGCTATAATCAATACATGACACTAAATCCTCAGCAAAATGCACAGCAAAAATGCCCCGTTTTCTGTAGATTTCTGTGACTGGCTGTAGGAACATAAACTTAGGTCGGGTTCCCACGGGTCGGATACGCTGCGTAGAAATCATGCAGCTTATCCGACCTGGAACCAGCAGCACCTTCCGTCCGAAAAATCACACACATTGTGGTGCAGTTTTTCGGACTGAATTTCTGCTGCGGAAGGCACCGCTCGAAAAAAAAACTTCAATACTTAACCCCTTCCTCTTCTCTGCGCATAGTCCGGCCTCCTACGATGACGTTGCAGGCCATGTGATGCTGCAGCCTGTGATTGGCTGGAGCGGTCACATGGGATGAAACGTCAACCCAGGAGGCCAGACTACAGGAAGAAGTAAAGCCTTCTGGGTAAGTACGTTTTTTTTTACCCCAGAGTTGCGACTTTACTGTGTAATCGCTGCTATTACACCGTAAAAGTCGCAAATCTTGTAAGCGTATGTTCACACGGCAGCGTCCATTACGGCTGAAATTACGGAGCAGTTTTCAGGAGAAAACAGCTCCTGAATTTCAGACGTAATTGCTCGTACTCGCTTTTTTCGTGGCGGCAATTACGAACGTAATTGGAGCTGTTTTTCAATGGAGCCAATGAAAAACGGCTCCAATTACGTCTCAAGAAGTGACATGCACTTCTTTGACGCGGGCGTCTTTTTACGCGCTGTCTTTTGACAGCGGCGCGTAAAAAAACAGCCGGTGTGCACAGTACATCGTAACCCCATTGATTTCAATGGGCAGATGTTTGCCGGCGGTTTGGAGCCGTATTTTCGGACGGAATTCGAGTTGTAAAACGCCCAATGTACGTCCGTAAATAGGGCGTGTGAACATACCCTTAGGGTATGTTCACTCAGGGCGGATACACTGCATAAAAGCACACATCGTATCCACCCTGTGCGCCACATGTAACTCTGGCCGAAAAACCGCACCAAATTGTGGTGCAGTGTTTCGGCCGTAATGTCCACTGCGGAAAACTGAAAAAAAAAATGGATACTTACTATGGCGATGCGTCCCTCTGACATCATGACGTTCTGCAGCCCTGGGGTGACGTTTCAACCCATGTGACCGCAACAGCCTATGATTGGCTGCAGCAGTCACATGGGATAAAACGTTATCCCAGGATGCTGGCCTGGATGAAGAAACACAGAATATAAGTATAAGATTTTTTTTTCTAAGTTGCGTTTTTTGGCGGTGGAATCGCTACTTTTCCGCCTCAATAAAACCCTGCAACATCTGCTATTTGTTGCGTGTTTTACCTCCCCATTGGGGAAAACCCGATACACATAAGCACTTACGTAAACAGAATTGAAACGCACCACAAGTCAATTTCTGAGCGTCTTTTCCGCTCAGCATTTACGCAGCATGTGGTTGGGTTTTGTTCAAATCTCATCCACTTTGCAGGTACTGTATTGTGCTGCGGATTTTCCACAACAAAATCCATTGCTGAAAATCTGCAGTATTTACGCTACGTGTGAACTTACCCTAACAGTTTAAAAAAAAATGGCACACCTTATTTTCTAGGAATTATTTACACCAGGTTGTCAACTGTTCAGGTCCGATGTATAAGCCTTGTTTAGTACTTACAATATACAGCTATACCGTTTCTATATGTTAAACCAAAGACGTGATTAAGACCTAGCAGCTCCCTCCTGCGCCTGACCACCTGTCTTCTACCTTGGGTGCCCGGCAGCCTGTGACAGCAGACACCGAACAATCCTGCACCATTAATATGCAATGATGTGGATTCAAAGAGGACCTGTCAGTAGGGTGACACTTTCAATGTCCTAGTGACAGGTCCTCTTTAATAGCTCTAATTGAAACAAAGTATGTCGTAACCATAATGTACTACCTTGGTTAGGTGTGTCCCAAAAATTATTTGGAAGATAAATAGACTCAATCATTTATAATTGTGAAGAACATTAAAGAAAATGCATATGAAAGGCACACCTGTTTACTACAATGTGCTTAAAGGTCACTGAAACCAAGGTGTGTGTCCTCCTCATTCACGAGATCTGTGTGGTTCCTACCAACAATCTGATTTTTCTAATGTTTAATGTAATGTACATTTTTTTTCTTTACTAATTCTTAAGTCATGTAAAGAAGAATTCAATGTTGCTGTTAAATTGCATTTATAACTGTAATGATGGGGGTAGGGAAACAGACAAGTGAGCCCTAATCTACCCGCCACTCAGTCCCTGCCTACTTGCAACGACCCGCCCTAGGCGACGGGGTACAACTGGGCGACGGTCCCTACGCTCAATAAGTGCACGACAGACAAACAGACAAGGGTACACAGAAGCAAAGGGAAATGGGGCAGTTGCCCACGGCAACACCGTGAACAACAAGAGTGGTGAACGAGCCGAGTCAAACCAGGAGTGTACGAGGTACAAAACGCAGAGCAGGAGAGTAGTGAACAAGCCGAGTCAAACCAGGAGTGTACGAGGTACCAAACGCAGAGCAGGAGAGTAGTCAGTAAGCCAGGGTCGAAATGAAGCAGGGTCAAATGGTTAAAAAAGCTGCAGCAGGGCCAGGAAACAAAACAAGAATCACAAGCAAGGAGGAACAGGAAAGGCAGGTATAAATAGACAGAGAGCGGGAGCTAGCTCCGTCTGGCCAGGCTGTGATAGGCTCTCCCACTCCTAAGCCTGCCATCCTGAGTGGTGGAAGATGGAGTCAGTCTCACAGACATAGAAGCAGGTGCAGGCTGATTACCTATGGGCGTGGATACAGACGCTGTGCCTGGCAGATCCTTAACAATAACATTTATAAGATTACAAACATTATAAAAATCACTATTATAGTTTATGCAGATTTTCATGACAGCGCTTAAGTAGATGATACCCCACTTATTAGAAATCAAGCAACATAGAGACAATCCGTTGCTGTATCTTGTATCTCACACAATATTATCCCTAGCTAGTTATTTTGGATGGAAGACAATGGGGGCCGAGCACGAGGCAACGGAGAGAGAAGAACCAACAAGATGGACACTATGGACACACGGGCGGCATGCGGCCCCTGAGGCTGTCATCTGTAGCCCGTGGGGCACCGAAGCTCCCTCGTAAGAGGTGAGAGCAGGCTGAAGGAGGAGCATGCTGGTGCTCCTTCATGACGTCATGAAGGAGCGCAGTCACTTTCCTGCGCTGCTGGATCGTTGGTGGTAGGTGAGCAATGGCCACACATCCCCCTGTTGATAGTGCCCCACACACCCCACCCTGTTGACAGCACTACACCCCCCCTAACTGTAGTTAGCTCCATTGGGACTTCCTCTAGGAGGGTGGAATCCCCAGCTAGAGCATTGCCGATGCTTGGGCCGAGATTCCACTGCTGGAGGAGCCACTGAAGTTACTGTCCATATATGGAAAGTAACTCCAGGGACTACTCCAGCAGTGGAATTCCCGGCCCATACGTCGGCAAAGCTCTGACTGGGGAATCCGGTCCAAGAGTGTCACATAGGGTTCATGGACCCACTGGGCCGAACCGCCTTGGCGGTATGGCTGCTGGCCAACAGGGTGCAGGTTAGAGTCTATAGTTCATATAGGGTACCTGTGGCAGCTCGGACAGTAGCAAGGCAGGCTCAGCTGGGACTAGGTAGCAGGCAGAAGTCAGGCGTGGTATACAGCACAGCACGACTCTGGCTCAGCACGTCACACGACCAGGATAGCATGGGTTACAGATAACAGGAGCACACTAGGAGACCATCGCATAGACAAACTTAGAGGACGACAACAACGCTCAGGCATAGAAGCAAGGGGCTGAACCCCTCTTATAGTCCAGGGCACTCGTGGGCTAATAGTTCATTAAAGTCTGGTGCGCGCGCTGCCCCTTTAAGAGCGGGCATAAGCGTGCGTGCGCACCCTACGGGATCCGGCCGAGGTGAGTGGAAGTGAGCACTGGCATCTCCTGAGGAGGAGACTGGGGCCAGCGCTCGCCGACCCATGGCTGCGGCCGTCAGGGGGAGAGTGAACCTGACGGCCCGCCGCCATGGACATGACAAAGAGGATCCCCTGACATTACTGTCCATATGGACAGTGACTTCAGGGGCAACTCCAGCAGAGGAATACCCGGCCAGAGCATCGGCAACGCTCTGGCTGGGGATTCTGCTCCTAGAGGGAGCCCCAATGGAGCTATCTGTAGGGGGCACTATCTACATGTGAGTGTGTGTGGCACTATCTACAGAGGGAATTGTGGCACTATCTACAGAGGGAATTGTGACACTATCAACAGAGGGCACTTTGCCATTATCCACAGAGGGCACTGTGGCACCATCTACAGAAGGCACAGTGGCATTTTTCTACGGAGGGCACCATGTAATTATATACAGAGGGCACTGTGGCATTATCTACGGGGGTCTGGCACTATCTACAGAGGGTGCTGTGGCTTAATCTACAGAGGGCAGTGTGGCAGTATCTAAAAAGGGGCTGCCCAATGTTAACATTCTCACAAATTTACGGTAAATTTAAACCTATTATTATAGTAATGTAGTATTGTTATAGTAATGTACAATTGTTATAGTAGTTCAAATAGCAAATTCATTAACAACAATTTTGTATTGTATGAAAATTTAAAGTAATGCGGCCCGTCAACTACACATTTTTTCTATGTGCGGCCCATTTACCCCTCCCAGTTTGAGACCCCTGGTCTACAGTAAGAAAACCAATTAAACCCTTATTCCATGTGTCAACCTCAATTTTTAACACAACATAGAAATTTTAGATAAATAGAGAATTTCTTTGAGTCGTTTTAAAGCCCCCAATTAGGCTGGGTTCACACTGAGTTTTTTGCAGGAGGAAAATCTGCCTCAAAATTCTGTTTGGAATTTTGAGGCAAATTTTCCTCTGCCTGCACGCCGATTTTCGTGGCGTTTCTCACTGCGTTTTCGCCAATATACGCTTTCTCTGCCTCCCATTGATGTCAATGGGTGGTCAGAGGCATAAACGAAGATAGGGTATGTCCCTTGTTTTTCCTGCGTGCTGGTTTTTCCGCTCGTGGGAAAAAATGCCTCCGCCTCCCATTGAAATCAATGGGAGGCATTTTCGGCCGTTTTTTGGCGCGGTTTCTGACGCGGTTTCCATGTCAAAAAGCTCAGTGTGAACTGGCCCTTGAAGTTATTTCTGGTTTTATGGCAATTAGGCCGGCATCACACACGCAGATTTTGGTCCAATTTTATTTTAGCCAAATTCAGGAGTGGACACAAAAGACAGGCGATGCATGATTTGGCTCAAAAACTGCACCATAAACTGCATTAAAATTGTGTGTGTGATCCTGCGTGATACAGTACTTAGCTTGCTACCCTTTTGCAGTTTATGTTTGTAGGGCAACAACATACTCTATATGGACATCCTTTCCTTAACATACATGATAGATTCTCAGGAAGATGTACTGGATTATTGAGTTAAACGTATTCCTGTTTGGATCATCCTTATTTTTTAAGGGAAAATTACTCTAATTAATACTACAGGTAACAAGCATTAATATGTCATGAAGTAAAATATAGTATGCTAACATCAGCCTACCCCCAAGACTCTTCTCATGTATTTGCAGGGAAGTTTCCTCCCTTATATAGTTTATAGATTGTAAATATTATTTCATACCACATTCTACTCAATGTCCTCTAACAAAAGTGACCAACGTTGTGGTCTTCCATGTTTATCATATATTACTCATATCATGATGAATCTATTTTGAGCAGGAGGGCAGAATGCTGCAATAGACAACATTATGTTAGTAATGCAGAAAACAAATCACTTTACATATGACGGAATTTTTCCTCTTCAATCCATTCCTTGAGATCAAAAATGCTACAGGGAGTAGTGATACAGGACATTAGAAATGTAAACCATAATACAAGCATGAAAAGGTGGAGCAAAACCCTCTTCCTTCCATCAATAACTGATGTCCAACTCTGCGGCTCCACTAGTACATCAAATAAACCAGAGGCGTAGCTAGGTTCTCCAGCACCCGGGGTAAAGATTCAGTTTGGCGCCCCCCCCCCCACCTCTTTCCCGACATCTCCTTCCCCCTCGCCGTGTTTGTTTTTTCTACCAATCGACGTGTCATTTCTTTTCCACATTTCTTTTTATGTAACGCGAGAATAAAAACATTTGTACATTTTACAAGCAATATAGTTCTATACACAACACCAGAATAGTGCTCAGTACATAAATACAGCCCCAGAACCAAGCTCATTACATATATACAGCACCAGCACAAATACAGCTCAATTTAGTGCAACCCCTGCTGTATAGTTATGTACGGCGTAAAACTACAGCTCCCAACATGGCCCGAACAATGGTAAGGATATGCTGGGAGGTGCTGTTTCACAAAAAATAAGTCCTATCATAATCACACCACCCATCATCTCGCTGCAGATCATACAGTGACTGCATTACTGATTAGAGGCAGAATAAACATTTACATTAAGTGACTCAACGGTGACGTCTCAGATTCTAGTTCTTTTTCTCCATTTGGTCCAGACCTCTATGATGACTTGTCCCGGTCACAGCCCATTTCTGCAGTTTGCCGCGCAGATGTCTTCAGCTTCTCACTTTTCCAACATTTCTACACCTATAAATAAAGATAAAGTTCTTATTATACCACACACTACACCCCTAAATATAATAGCACCATACACTGCACCTCTAATTATAATAGCACCATACACCGTGTCCCACACACACACACACACTGTGCCCCCTGTAGATAGTGTCTGCCATAGAGCCCCCTGTAGATAGTGCCCCCATAGAGCCCCATGTAGATAGTGCCCCCATATAGCCCACCCTTGTATATAGTGTCCCCCAAATAACTCCCCCTATAGTGCTCTACAGATAGCCCCCTGTAGATATAGCCCACCCCTGTATATAGTGCTCCACAGATAGGCCACCCCTGTATATAGCCCCCCTGTAGATATAGCCCACCCCTGTGTATAGTGCTCCACAGATAGCCCACCCCTGTATATAGCCCCCCTGTAGATATAGCCCACCCCTGTATATAGTGCTCCACAGATAGCCCACCCCTGTATATAGCCCCCCTGTAGATATAGCCCACCCCTGTATATAGTGCTCTACATATAGTCCACCCCTGTATATAGTGTTTCACAGATAGCCCACCCCTGAATATAGCCCCCCTGTACATATAGTCCACCCCTGTATATAGTGCTCCACTAGATAGATCACCCCTGTATATAGTGCTCCACAGATAGCCCACCCCTGTATATAGTGCTCCACAGATAGCCCACTGGACTATATGTACAGGGGGGCTATATACAGGGGTGGGATTTCTTTGGAGCACTATAGGGGGAGCTATTTGTGGGATACTATATACAGGGGTGGGCTATATCTACAGGAGGGCTATATACATGGGTGGGCTATCTGTGGAGCACTATATACAGGGGTGGACTATATATACAGGGGGGCTATATACAGGGGTGGGCTTTCTGTAGAGTACTATAGGGGGAGCTACTTGTGGGATACTATATACAGGGGTGGGCTGTATCTACAGGGGGGCTATATACTATATGTCAATTTTATTTGCTTAATCACTGCTTATTTGTTTCAGGTTTTCCCCATTTAATTCAATGGGGAGGTAAAACCCGCAAAAAATGACATTTGTTATGTAAAAACGCAATTTAGAAAAAATAAAATTCTTATAATTGCCCAGAATTCTGTTTCTTCGTCCAGACCGGCCTCCTGGGATGACGTTTCACACCATGTGACCGCTGCAGCCAATCACAGGCTGCAGCAGTCATATTGGATAAAATTTCATCCCAGGGCTGCAGTGTAGCGAAGCTGTGTAGCACTATATACAAGGGAGGGGGAGCGCTGTGTGGCACTATATATAAGGAAGGGAGCGCTGTGTGGCACTATATAAAAGGGTGGAGTGCTGTGTGGCTCTATCTATAGGGGGCTGTGTGATGCTATCTATAGGGGGCTGTGTGATGCTATCTACAGGGGGGTGTGTGTGTAGCGCTATCTACAGAAGGTGTGTGTGGCGCTATCTACAAGGGGGTATGTGTGTGGCATTGTCTACATGGGGGGTTTGTGCTATCTACAGGGGGCACTGTGTATGTGGTGCTTTACTTTACAGTGTGTGACACAGTTATATTCAGGGGCGCAGTGCATGGTGATATTATATTTAAGGGCTGCAAAAATGGGTCATGGCCGGGAGAAGTCGTCATGAGCTCTGGACCGGATGGAGAAGAAAAGTGGAAAAATGCTACTAGCATCTGAAACGTCGTCACCTGTGAGTCACTGGATTTGTAGAGAATCTGTCGCCTTTCCTAACATGTTTATTATGGGAAATCCTTGTATTCCACATAACGTCTTTGTGCAGTCCAGGACTGATAGAAAAATTGGTGTTACCAATCCCCTTGTCAGTGTGATACTGTCAGTATGTAGGGACACAGCCCTGTGAAAGGGGAATCGTAACACCCATCTGTTAATGCTTGTGCAAAAAGGTAGTGTTAGCAATAGTTACGACGCGGCAGGGTGGTGGTGGAGAAGGGGGGCCCAAGTTTAGGTAACAGCCCAGGGCCCATGGTCTTCTTAATCCGCCACTGATAGACACAACACTATTGCTGAGCATGGAAAGTAGAATGACATGAAGATTGTTGTGGAAATCGGCTGCCACCCGCTGCTATCCCACGACAAAAATTTATATTCCCGGGGAAAATGAACACAGGATGTGGAGGGGAAAAAATGCAGTATTCGGGACACGGCGCCTGAAAAGGAAGATATTCAAAACAGAGTATCTTATAGTAAGCTTTATTACAAATAAAGCCTACTATAACATACTCTGTTTTGAATATCTTCCTGTCAGGCGCCGTGTCCCAAATACTGAATTTTTTTCCCCTTCTCATCCTACATATATGGACAGTGACCTCAGGGGTTTCCTCTAGGAGCAGAATCTACCGCCAGATAATCGGCAACGGGGATTACACTCAAGGAGTAGCCACTAATTCTGAAGCAGGAACCATCATTTCAGAGTAGAGGGAGCTCTTCCGCTTGCCAAGGACTTCCCGGGCACAGCACTACTTTAAGCACAGCGCCTCCACTCTGAACTAATTCTGATGCAGGGAGCTGCTGGTTCCCTGCTTCAGAATTGGGTTCAAATGTATCTGCGAATGGTCCCTTAGGACGCAGATACAGTTGACAGTGGGTCATAGCCCCCACCACCCGGAATCCGGGACTGTCCCGCTGAATTCGTGATGGTTGAGAGCAACCTAGTGAGTCCACATACCCCACAGTCGTGACAGTACCCTCAGTCCATGGATCCCGCTGCTCAACCAAAAAGCGTAGTCCAGATGATGCAAGCAGACATGCGTGACAAGCCATGATCAGCTCCTACAGGCTGTGAACTACATTATTACCCGTTTGGATCTTCCTCCTGTGCCCCCTCTGGCTGCTTCCGCTGCTTCACCACCTGCTATCCCTCCTGCCTGTCCTGAGTCTGCAATCTTGTTGCTTTTACCTCCTCGCTACGACGGGGATCCTAAAATCTGTAGAGGCTTCATTAACCAGTGCACAATCCACTTCATGTTACGTGCTCATCTCTTTCCCTCTAATGAGGCCAGGGTCGCTTTTATTATTTCTCTCCTCTCTGGCAAAGCCCTGGCATCAGCGAATCCCATCTTGAACCTAGCGAAAGATTTAACTCTAGTACAATCTTATAGACTTATATCCCTACTTAATCAGGACTATAAAATCCTTACCAAAGTTCTTTCAAATCGGTTGCAACAAGTCCTCCCCTCTATTTTGACTTCTTCACAATTGGGATTCTTACAAAACCACCACTCCTCTAAGGGAATGCCTTTGGCAATAGCAGCCACAGCAGCGGCTCAATCTCGTTCCTCCCCCCCCCCCCCAGACCATGCTACTCAGCCTTGATGCTGAGAAGGCATTTGATAAGGTATCCCGGCCATTCCTATATGAATCCCTCACTCTATTTTGGGGATGTTTTTACCAATTTTATAAAACTGATGCGAATGGATACCTACGCAACTTTCACAATAAACGGCTTAAACATTAACCCTATACAACTTTACAGAGGAACACATCAGGGTTGCTCCCTATCCCCTCTCCTTTTGAACTTGTCCTTGGACCATCTGTTGCGCAAGACAATACTAAGGGGTGGGATTCAAATTTTTAACAACAGGTTCCCTGTTTTGTGGACAAAGACATATGCGTTAGGGGTGGTCCCAGTGTTTTGCGGTATATCGCGCCATGGAAAATGATTCTAATAATAAAATAAAACAATTACGATATTCTGAATATACTGTATATTAAGATGGACTCTAAATAAAGAAATTCCCTGTCCAGAATGTTTTTGTGTGGATTTCCACACTATGTATATAATTACATTAGAGTACATACCTGCCTACCTACCGACGCTCATTATATTAAACTCACCCATTACTTAAAGACCAATATGGGCACACTAAATATCCTAAGTGTGCTCAGCCCATTTAGTTAGGCTGTGGACTGTGGGAAGGGTGGAGGACAGTGCGGCGTGCGCAGTAAGCCGCGAAAACTCTCCCAGCTAATGCACAGATACAGTGCCAGAACCAAGCTCAGTATATATATATATATATATATACAGTGAAGGAAATAAGTATTTGATCCCTTGCTGATTTTGTAAGTTTGCCCACTGTCAAAGTCATGAACAGTCTAGAATTTTTAGGCTAGGTTAATTTTACCAGTGAGAGATAGATTATATTAAAAAAAAAAAAAAAGAAAATCACATAGTCAAAATTATATATATTTATTTGCAGTGTGCACAAAGAAATAAGTATTTGATCCCCTACCAACCATTAAGAGCTCAGCCTCCTCCAGACCAGTTACACGCTCCAAATCAACTTGGTGCCTACATTAAAGACAGATGTCTTAAATGGTTACCTGTATAAAAGACTCCTGTCCACAGACTCAATTAATCAGTCTGACTCTAACCTCTACAACATGGGCAAGACCAAAGAGCTTTCTAAGGATGTCAGGGACAAGATCATAGACCTGCACAAGGCTGGAATGGGCTAGAAAACGATAAGTAAGACGCTGGGTGAGAAGGAGACAACTGTTGGTGCAATAGTAAGAAAATGGAAGACATACAAAATGACTGTCAATCGACATCGATCTGGGGCTCCATGCAAAATCTCACCTCGTAGGGTATCCTTGATCCTGAGGAAGGTGAGAGCTCAGCCGAAAACTGGGGGAACTTGTTAATGATCGCAAGGCAGCTGGGACCACAGTCACCAAGAAAACCATTGGTAACACATTACGCCGTAATGGATTAAAATCCTGCAGTGCCCGCAAGGTCCCCCTGCTCAAGAAGGCACATGTACAGGCCCGTCTGAAGTTTGCAAATGAACATCTGGATGATTCTGAGAGTGATTGGGAGAAGGTGCTGTGGTCAGATGAGACTAAAATTGAGCTCTTTGGCATTAACTCAACTCGCCGTGTTTGGAGGAAGAGAAATGCTGCCTATGACCCAAAGAACACCGTCCCCACTATGAAGCATGGAGGTGGAAACATTATGTTTTGGGGGTGTTTCTCTGCTAAGGGCACAGGACTACTTCACCGCATCAATGGGAAAATGGATGGAGCCATGTACCGTCAAATCCTGAGTGACAACCTCCTTCCCCCCACCAGGACATAAAAAATGGCTTGTGGCTGGGTCTTCCAGCACGACAATGACCCGAAACATACAGCCAAGGCAACAAAGGAGTGGCTCAAAAAGAAGCACATTAAGGTCATGGAGTGGCCTAGCCAGTCTCCAGACCTTAATCCCATCAAAAACTTATGGAGGGAGCTGAAGATCCGAGTTGCCAAGCGACAGCCTCGAAATCTTAATGATTTACAGATGATCTGCAAAGAGGAGTGGGCCAAACTTCCATCTAACATGTTTGCAAATCTCATCATCAACTACTAAAAATGTCTGACTGCTGTGCTTGACAACAAGGGTTTTGCCACCAAGTCTTGTTTGCCAAAGGGATCAAATACTTATTTCCCTGTGCACTATGCAAATAAATATATATAATTTTGACAATGTGATTTTCTGTTTTTTTTTTAATATAATCTATCTCTCACTGGTAAAATTAACCTAGCCTAAAAATTCTAGACTGTTCATGTCTTTGACAGGGGGTAAACTTACAAAATCAGCAAGGGATCAAATACTTATTTCCTTCACTGTATATATATATATATATACAGTATCAGAACTAAGCTCAGTACATATATACAGCACCAGAACAATGCCAAGTATGTACTTGGCATTGTTCTGTATTTATGTAAATACAGCAGAACCAAGCATTGAATGGAACCGGGACCTCACTAAGTAACTCGCGACCACCCGGAGGTCTTCCCACGACCTCCCAGGGCGACACGACCCACAGTTTGTAATGTATTGTGCTGTATTGTGCAGTTTGCGGTGAAGAGAGGAGGGGGGCAGTAATTTAACACCCTCCCCCCTCTCCACCGCAAACAGAGACAGCACAATACAACACAATGCATTACAAGGCAACACAATACATTACATTACAGTGCAGTACAGACTCTGCAGCTCACCTGGAGTCCTTCGAACCAGCTTTTCCATGCTGGCTGGAACGCCCCTCATGTGACGTCACGGTCACATGGTACACTAAGTGTACCATGTGACCGTAGCCAGGAAGTGTAAAATGTATAGAGAAAAAATAGAGAAAATGTATGTTGCTATATGACAACGGGGGCCACGTTTGCCCCCCAGGCTTAGGGGCCCGGTCACAACTGCGACCTCTATAGCTACGCCACTGCAACACCAGACCCAAGCTCAGTAAATATATACACCAGAACCAAGCTCAGTACATATATACAGCACCAGAATTAAGCTCAGTACATATTTACAGCACCACAACAAAGCTCAGTACATATATACAGCACCAGAACTAAGCTCAGTACATATATACAACCTTTGTTCTGGTGTTGTATATATGTACTGAGCTTGGTTCTGGTGTTATATATATATGTACTGAGCTTGGTTCTGGTGTTATATATATATATATATATATATATATATCTATATATATATATATGTACTGAGCTTGGTTCTGGTGTTGTATGTATGTATTGAGTTTGGTTGTCATGTTGTATATATGTATTGAGCTTAGCTCTGGTGCTGTATATATGTACTGAGCTTAAGAGACTCTGTCACCACATTATAAGTGCCCTATCATGTACATAATGTGACCGGCGCTGTAATGTACATTACAGCAATGTTTTTTATTTAGAAAAACAATCAATTTTGAGGGAGTTATCACCTATTTTAGATTTATGCTAATGACTTTCTTAATGACCAACTGGGCGTGTTTTGCTTTTTGACCAAGTCGGCGTTGTGGAGAGTAGTGTATGAGGCTGACCAATCAGCGTCATACACTTCTCTCCATTCATTTACACGGCATAGAGTGATCTTATTAGAACACTATGTGCAGCCACATACACACACTAACGTTACTCAAGTGTACTGAGACTTAATAGAACTAACTAGATTTATGTATATTTTTATGTATACTAATTTTGGATATAAAGAAATTGTCATTTGACTCACCTTTGGTTTTATTTACCGCATATTCACAATTTTCGGGCTAGATGTACGGTTTGTTGTGCTGCATTAATACTAATTATATTGTTCTGTTCCTCTTCAGCATTAATCAATATACACTTGTTGTGTTATTCTACTTTCTAATCATTTTTGTTGATATTTTTTCACGTTTCTTCACTTCTCTCACATTCACAACCGCTCACTGTGATCATATGTATTTTGTGTATATGTTGGTACATATGTGTTTTTGTATATGTGTATATATGTGTATGTATGTGTATGTATATATATATATATATGTGTGTGTTCATGTATATGTAGGTATATCCTCGGTCACTTTTACTTTTTTTCCTCTTTTCATTTTTTACTTTTCACAGCATTACTGGTTAGTTCCGGTACTGTGTTTCAGCTCTGAAGTGTGATATGGACTTGGATAGTCAGCTTCAGCACCTTGGACAGTGACTGCTCTAACTCTCTCGGTTATTTAGCTTTGACGGCTGTGCTGAGCATTTCAGCACGTTGGACAGCGACCTCGGCTCTTAATGCTTTGCTATGCTCTCCAGCGTGTTTAACAGCAACTGCTGCTCTCACGCTGGACTGTCACCTAGCAACGGGACGCCTTGTCCCGCTGCTGCTGTTTAATGAGATCGGCTTGGCCCTTTTTTTTAACCTTTTTTAACCTATTTTTTCACCTTAATGATCAGGATAGATAGTTCTACCTTGGGCCAAAACTGGATTGCCACTAAACTTCTAATTTCATTCCTCTTTATATCCCTGCTTCTGACCTTCGGTGATTCCACATCGAGCCGGCGGGCTGATTTCATTCCCCCGCCGGCCTGGTGTGGTTATGCCGATGGAGGCGGTTCTGGGAGGAGGACTGTTTTGACATAAGACTACACGATAGGACGCTATCGTGGGTGGGCGGGATGTATCGCCGTCTGTCATTGGTGACCGACGCTGAACACCTAACCACCCGATAGGAAACAGCTGTGATTTTACCGGTAAAACATCATTCAGGAAGGTATATCATGAGGTAACTGGGGCATTTGGACATCAACCCCTGACGAAGCACCAGCGAAACGCGCGTTGGGTTAAGCAGAGGTCCCCCTCCTGGTCTTGATCTCCTATTTATCCTCTTATACGCAGGTGTAGGTATACTACTTTACATGTCGTTTTTACTAAGATTGTACCTTATATATATTCTCTATACTTATTTATGTGTTCATCTGTGCAAAGCGTACCATGCCTAGTACCTGCTTATCAATATGTACTTATGCACTTTAGCCATATATAGGTTGTGTCAGACCATTTTTACATCTGGGGGGCTACTCTGCTTTTACGTTCGGATTCCGTTTGTGTTCGAGGGTCCATGGCATTTTATTATGTCTAAGTGTTATATGTTGTCTCCATGTGTCTAATTGACTTTAATAAAGATTATTTGTATTTTTTCAAACACCTGGTCGTGACTTGTTTCTTATTCTGGTTGAGACTTAATAGACATCACTGCCAACCAGGACGTAATGTCTATTCAGAATCCTGACACTTAGTTAACGTTTGTGTGTCATTTACAGCACAGCAAGCGTAATCTCGCGAGATTACACTGTAAATTACAGCCCAGCGTGATCTCGAGGTGCTGTGCTGTAAATGACACACAAACGTTAGCGAAGTGTCAGGATTCTGAATCGGTTGGCAGTGATGTCTATTAAGTCTAAGTACACTTGAGTAATGTTAGTGTGCGTGTATGTGGCTGCACATAGTGATCTAATTAGATCACTATATGCCATGTAAATGATTGGTCAGCGTCATACATTTCTCTCCACAACGCCCACTTGGTCAAAAAGTAAAACACGCCCATTTGGTCATTAAGAAAGTCATTTCGCACCTCTGCAAAGACTGTGAGTTGGTCAGCTGCCTCTTCGCTACGGTGGAACGGCCTAGTGGGTCCACATAACCAAGATCGTGTCAGTATTTATGTACTGAGCTTGGTTCTAGTCCTGTATTTATGTACTGAAACTGGTTCTGATGCTGTACATATGTACCGAGCTTTGTTCTGATGCTGTATATATGTACTGAGCTTAGCTGTGATGCTGTATATATGTACTGAGCTTGGTTCTGGTGTTGTATATATGTATGATCTTGGTTCTGGTGTTGTGTATATATGTACTGAGCTTGGTTCTGATGCTATATATGTGTACTGAGATTGGTTCTGGTGCTGTATCTATGTACTGAGTTTGGTTCAGGTGCTGTATATATGTATTGATCTTGGTTCTGGAGTTGTGTGTATATATATATATATATATATATATATATATACAGTGAAGGAAATAAGTATTTGATCTCTTGCTGATTTTGTAAGTTTGCCCACTGTCAAAGTCATGAACAGTCTAGAATTTTTAGGCTAAGTTAATTTTACCAGTGAGAGATAGATTATATTTAAAAAAAAAACAGAAAATCACAGTCAAAATTATATATATTTATTTGCATTGTGCACAGAGAAATAAGTATTTGATCCCCTACCAACCATTAACAGTTCAGCCTCCTCCAGACCAGTTACACGCTCCAAATCAACTTGGTGCCTGCATTAAAGACAGCTGTCTTACATTGTCACCTGTATAAAAGACTCCTGTCCACAGACTCAATTAATCAGTCTGACTCTAACCTCTACAACATGGGCAAGACCAAAGAGCTTTCTAAGGATGTCAGGGACAAGATCATAGACCTGCACAAGGCTGGAATGGGCTAGAAAACGATAAGTAAGACGCTGGGTGAGAAGGAGACAACTGTTGGTGCAATAGTAAGAAAATGGAAGACATACAAAATGACTGTCAATCGACATCGATCTGGGGCTCCATGCAAAATCTCACCTCGTGGGGTATCCTTGATCCTGAGGAAGGTGAGAGCTCAGCCGAAAACTACACGGGGGGAACTTGTTAATGATCTCAAGGCAGCTGGGACCACAGACACCAAGAAAACCATTGGTAACACATTAATTAAAATCCTTCAGTGTCCGCAAGGTCCCCCTGCTCAAGAAGGCACATGTATGGGCCCGTCTGAAGTTTGCAAATGAACATCTGGATGATTCTGAGAGTGATTGGGAGAAGGTGCTGTGGTCAGATGAGACTAAAATTGAGCTCTTTGGCATTAACTCAACTCACCGTGTTTGGAGGAAGAGAAATGCTGCCTATGACCCTAAGAACACCGTCCCCACTGTCAAGCATGGAGTTGGAAACATTATGTTTTGGGGGTGTTTCTCTACTAAGGGCACAGGACTACTTCACCGCATCAATGGGAGAATGGATGGAGCCAAATCCTGAGTGACAACCTCCTTCCCTGCACCAGGACATTAAAAATGGCTCGTGGCTGGGTCTTCCAGCACGACAATGACCCGAAACATACAGCCAAGGCAACAAAGGAGTGCCTCAAAAAGAAGCACATTAAGGTCATGGAGTGGCCTAGCCAGTCTCCAGACCTTAATCCCATCGAAAACTTATGGAGGGAGCTGAAGATCTGAGTTGCTAAGCGACAGCCTCGAAATCTTAATGATTTACAGATGATCTGCAAAGACGAGTGGGCCAACATTCCATCTAACATGTGTGCAAACCTCATCATCAACTACAAAAAACGTCTGACTGCTGTGCTTGCCAACAAGGGTTTTGCCACCAAGTATTAAGTCTTGTTTGCCAAAGGGATCAAATACTTATTTCTCTGTGCACAATGCAAATAAATATATATAATTTTGACTATGTGATTTTCAGTTTTTTTTTTAAATATAATCTATCTCTCACTGGTAAAATTAACCTAGCCTAAAAATTCTAGACTGTTCATGTCTTTGACAGTGTGCAAACTTACAAAATCAGCAAGGGATCAAATACTTATTTCCTTCACTGTATATGTACATATATATGTTCTGAGCTTCTCTTTGGGGCTGTATATATGTATTTAGCTTGGTTGTTATGATGTATATAACTCAAGAAACAAACTCAGTACGTATACACAGCACCAAAACCAAACTTAGTACATAAATACAGCATAAACACAAATGCAGCTCAGTACAGAGATCATTTGCAAATACAGTTTAATCCCCTGTCATATGCATTTGTACGGCATAGAACTACAGCTCCCAGTATAGCCAGAATAATGGTAAGGATATGCTGGGAGTTGTTGTTTCACAAAAAAAGAACGATACACCCATCATCTCGCTGCAGAGCATACAGTGACTACAGTACTGATCAGTCACAGGTAGAATAAACATTTACATTTAGAGACTCACCAGTGACGACCTCTCAGATTGAAGTCGTTCTTTTTCACTTCTCTTTGGTTCTCTATTATGAGTTTGCTGCTCAGATGTCTTCAGCTCCTCACTTTTCCAACATTTCACCTATAAATGAAGATAAAATTCTCATTGTGCCGCACTCTATGCTCCTAAATATAATAGTATCATACTGTCACGAAGGGTCTGTGGACCCACTGGGGCGTACCGCCTTGGCGCTAAGGCAGCTGGCCAACAGGGCACAGGTGAATGTCTATAGTTCGTATAGGTACATGTGGCAGCTCAGACAGCAGCAAGGCAGGCTCGGCTGGGACTAGGCAGCGGGTAGACGTCAGGCAAGGTGAAGCAGGTCAGACGTGGATACAGCACGACACGAATTTGGCACAGCACAGTGCTCGACCAGGATGGTATGGAATGCTAGGAACAGGAACTGGAACAGGTACAGGTACAGGAACAGGAACAGGAACAGGTAACACACTAGGAGGCTATCACATAGACAGACTAGGGAACAACAACAACAACGCTCAGGCATCGAAGCAGTGCCTGGTCCCCTCTTATAGTCCAGGGTACTCAAGGGTCAAAGTTCGTCAAAAGGTCCGGTGCACGCTCTGCTCCCTGAGGAGGAGGCTGGGGCCAGCACTTGCCGACTCATGGCTGCGGCTGTCAGGAGGGGACCGGAGCTGACAGCCTGCAGCCACGGACATTACACATTCACCATGTCCCCGAATATAATAGTATCATACACTATGCCCCCAAATATAATAGTACCAAACACTGTGCCCCACAACAAAATAGTGCTACACACTGTGCTGAATATAATAGTACTATACACTGCGCTCCTGAATATAGTAGTACCATACACTGTGTCCATGAATAAAGTTGTGTCAAACACTGTAAAGTAATGCAACACACACAGTGCCCCTTGTAGATAGTACCCCTCATAAAGTGCCCTGTAGATAAGGGCCATTTAGACCTGCCGATATTCGGCTGATACATCGTTGATCGGCGCTCGTTTGCTCCTGTCGCACAGATCTATGAATGGATACGAGCAGTCGTTACTCCGATCACTCTTCCCCATACATTATTATCAAGTCGGCAGCACGTCTTCCTGTTTACACTCCAAGATCTGCTGCCGACAACGATAATATTTAACTTTTTTAAAACGATACGACCTGCAGATGATCGAGCGTTTGCTTGTTCATCTGCTGATCGCTGACCTTTTTATACAGGGCAATTATCGTCAACGAGCGTTCTATGAATGCTGGTCTGCACAATAGTCGCCCAGTGTAAAACCCCCTATAGTGCTCTACATAGTGTCCTCTGTAGATAGTGCTCCCCATAGTGTCCTCTGTAGATAGTTTCCCCCATAGAGCCCCCTGTGGCGTTTTTTCTGCAGATAGTGCCCCTGAAGTGTTCCCTGTATATAAGGGCCAATATATAGTCCCCTGTAGATAGTGCCCCCTATATAGTCCTCCTCTGTGGTTAGTGCCCCCTATATAGTCCTCCCCTGTAGTTATTATCCCCTATATAGTTTTCCCCTGTAGTTATTGTCCGCTATATAGTCCTCCCCTGTAGTTATTGTCCCCTATATAGTCCTCCCCTGTAGTTATTGTCCACTATAGTTAAGGCCCCAACACTGCTCACAGTAAAAGGAAAAAAACAAACATATGCATACCTGCCCTGTTGCCGCGCCATCCTCCAGCGACGCTAGTCCTCCAGTGGACCGACGCAATAGCGCCGACTCATCATCACTAAAGCGCCGAATGGCGAGGCATCATGTGCCTCGCCAGGGCAGCACTAGTCAATGTTCTAAGGACGCGAATACAATTGAGTGTAGGGAACCGGTTTCGGTTTCCCGCTTCACCCCGGTTCTGTGAACCGGCTGTAATATTAACAACCAGTTCGGAAGAACCAGGGCAAACTGGCCAGATCCCACCCCTGGCAATACTAATATCCAGGGCATCCACATCGGCTCCCGAGACATACGTATTTCGGCTTTCGCCGATGACGTACTGTTATTTCTCTCTAACCCAAGAAAAAAAATTCAACCACTCCTCTCACTCATCGACACTTATGGACCAAAATCGGGCTTAACCATTAATCTAGATAAATCAGAAGCTCTACAACTCAGAGGCCCTTCCCCCTCCATCCTGGGCTACTGGACTACATTTAAAATGGACACGGGAACACATCACCTACTTGGGAACACTTATCACGAAAAATCCAAATAAAATGTATACAGTCAACTAAACCAGCTACATTGCTCAATGAAAGCAAATGATATGCACTTGGCAATCCTCTCTCCCATTTTCTGTTAGAGCTAATCTTCTAAAATCGATAGCTTTTCCTCAACCACTATATTTATTGCAATCAATCCCAATCTACCTCAGACCTAGAGATGAGAGACTTATCAATACTTTATGCAGAAAATGTATTTGGAACAATACCCTTCCCCGAATAGTGATGATGGCCTTGCAGCAGACTAAGTTCCACGGAGGAAACCAGAAAATGTCTAAACAAAAAAATACGCAAAAGTATTTCTGAAGTAGAAAAATACAGTCCCTATGCACCTTTAAATACTACACTTGAAATAGATGTTGAATAGAATAAATATGTTAGTATTATATCTGTCGATGTACTGGTATCTTGTCCACATTAATATCATATGTGGTCTAGGTATTCCATTGTTATGATTATGTTTAACTTGCTCCTAGATCGAGACTTTAGCCTATTAAAAGTGTTTTTTTGATAAATTATATAAATTAAATATACAATATATCTTAAATATAAAAATGAAATCTAGTTATACTTACGGGTATGGATTTACACATTAATAACTCACAATTAACACGGACAGACATATGGAGAAAATGATTACTTTAGTGTATATGTCTTCCTCTAAAAATGTATCACTTTATTTATTTTCACTTTGTTTTCAATTTTCACCTTTTTAAAGAGACTCTGTTACCACATTATAAGTGCCATAATCTGATCGGCACTGTGATGTAGTTTACAGCAGTGTTTTTTTATTTAGAAAAATTATCATTTTTGACGGAGTTATGACCTATTTTAGCTTTATGCTAATGACTTTCTTAATGGACAACTGGGCATGTTTTACTTTTTGACCAAGTAGGCATTGTGGAGAGAAGTGTATGACGCAGACCAATCAGCTACCAATCAGCGTCATACACTTCTACCCATTCATTTACACAGCACATTACTATGTGCTGTGTAAATGAATGTGAATGGGTAGAAGTGTATGATGCTTACTAGATCACTATGTGCAGCCACATACACACACTAATGTTACTCATGTGTCCTGACAGTGAATATACATTACCTCCAGCCAGGACGTGATGTCTATTCAGAATCCTGACACCTCAGTCACATTTGTGTGAGATTTACAGCAAGGCGAGATTACGCTGTAAACTGTTATTTAAAATGAGATTACGCTTGCCTTGCTGTAATTCTCACGCAAACGTTACCGAGGTGTCAGGATTCTAAATAGACATCACGTCCTGGCTGGAGGTAATGTATATTCATTGTCAGGATACTGCAGTAATGTTAGTGTGTGTATGTGGCTGCACATAGTGATCTAGCTAGAGCACTATGTACTGTGTAAATGAATGGGGAGAAGTGTATGACACTGATTGGTCACTGATTGGTCAGCGTCATACACTTCTCTCCACAACGCCCACTTGGTCAAAAAGTAAAACACGCCTAGTTGTCCATTAAGAAAGTCATTAGCATAAAGCTAAAATAGGTCATAACTCCATCAAAAATGATTGTTTTTCTAAATAAAAAACACTGCTGTAATCTGCATTACAGCGCCGATCAAATTATGTACAAGATAGGCCACTTATAATGTGATGACAGAGCCTCTTTAACTATGTATGTATGGACAGGTATGTACATGTGCACATATATGTATATATATATATATATATATGTGTGTGTAGATTTATATGCTTGTACACATACTCACATAAACCTATTGGTACGCACAGGAAACGATTTTGCTAATATATGTAACAAAAATGAATAAGTAATGTTAACCAAATCAAAAGCAAGATCTTAATAAAACCAAGTAAATCTTGGTGCATTGACCCTCAACATCTATTATATAGCCTATAAAGTGTGGGGTACAATTAACACAACACATGTATTTTGAGAAAATATAAACTTTATTCGAAGAAATCACAAGGATTAAAAGATGAGTCATGCAAAGCATGAATAAAAACGTTCATCCAATGCAGAGGATATGTGTACACAATGGGTAGAATAACAAATATAGACAATGTATATTTGTCTAACTGGAGCAGACTGACTAATTAAATAAATAATAAGAACTATAGCATAGATGGTATAGTAATGTGCACAAATAGAACTGAGTTAATGGTAAAGTCTGAAGTATCGCAAACACCAGCACCCTGTTGCTAAGCAACACCGTGTAATGCTTTGATCAGCAAGGAAATACAGGCAAATGCTGCTCCAAACAAGTTTTAAATGAAGCAGCCTGAAAGGGGTGAAAACAGTGACATACCCATGATGATGCCTCTGCAGAGAGACCATCAGACCCAACACGCGTTTCGGCGGGATGCCTTCGTCCGGGGGACACATTACTATACCATCTATGCCATTGTTTGCACAATAGTTCTTATTATTTATTTAATTAGTCTGTCTGCTCCAGTTAGACAAATATACATTGTCTATATTTGTTATTCTACCCATTGTGTACATATATCCTCTGCATTGGATGAACGTTTTTATTCATGCTTTGCATGACTCATCTTTTAATTCTTGTGATTTTTTTGAATAAAGTTTATATTTTCTCAAAATACATGTGTTGTGTTAATTGTACCCCACACTTTATAGGCTATTGTACACATACTCTTACACTTTGGTTTTCTAAATGGATTTTGCTTGCATGGATCCGGGACTTATACCGGCGCTTTGGTGATGGTTCGGCCTGTCTGTTTCTGTGAGGTATTTTTATGCTTTGTGGTATTTAGGTGCAGGTCATGCGCCATTGCGGGGGATGGGTCTTTGACCCATTCAGGACATGCAAATAATAATATTATTATTATCACATAGTACGTTATATTATATATAATTTTTCATAATTTTTAGTATTCATTTATTTATTATTTTTATTGATCTGTAATTTTGTGTACGGTGGGGGAATGGTGTTTTTCTTTGAATTTTTTTGATCATTGGTTTTTTAGCACGTATTTTAGCACTTTATTCTGCATATATATGCACATGGTGTAATATATACTCGTATTGGATTCTTGGATTTTGTCTGATGGCTCAGATTTTCATATGTATATAGATGTGTGAATTCTATTTCACTGTATATTTGCATGTGCATATAGGTTCAGTTTTAAAGGTATTATTTGGAGTTGTTTTTGGGAGAGACTTATATATGTGAGCATATATGTAATTGATATATTATAGGTTTATATGTATATTGCCTGTCTGGATCACAGTTCTACAATTGTATACTTACTATATATGTAATTTGTGATGTTCTGTTCCCAGGACATAATGACAGATGACATTTTCCTATATTTGTTTCCCGTTTTTTATAAAAAAAACATTAAAAAAATAGCTGATCATACAGTATTTACCTTGGCTGTGATGGGAGTGCATATCTGTCATGTGACCCTCCGACGTCAGACCGGAAGTTGTCAAACATACATTCATATCGAGTCTTGGTATTTGACATGCATATTGAGATCGTGATGCGGAAGGTCTGACGTGTGAAGAGGGGCGTGACGGGCTATGCGCCATTGGACATCACCGCTTCAGGTGTAGTATTTAAAGGTGCATAGGGACTAGCACAGTCACTTCCTGACGAAGGTAGCGAAACGCGCGTCGAGGTGTTCCCTCGGATTAGGGATTATCATCTGCCAGCATGTCTACCATAGGTAAATTATTTAGACATTGATATTTATTGTTACTGTGTTACCATTGTTGTGCAATAATCCTATGGTGTACCCAGAGAGACCAGATTCTAGATCCCTGGTCTCCGGTGTAACATTTTACATTATTATTTTTTATTGCTTGATAACTTAACTTTATAGGGTCATGGTGGACCTTTCTATCCGAGGCATTTTTAATTGTGTGTTTTCCCGACATTTGCCGTATGGGTACGTCATGGAAAGCATTGACTTCCCGCATCTTGACGTACCCATATGCCGAATGTTTGGGACCGGCTCAGAAGCTGAGCCGGTGCCTTCATCACCTGATCTCAGCTGTATCTTACAGCTGACATCCGGCTGTAACGGCGGGGACCGAAATTAGCTTCGATTCCCGCCATTAACCCCTTAAGTGCAGCGCTCAAATGCGATCGCTGCACTTAAGGTGTTTGCAGCTCATCGGAACCCCAGCAATGAAATTTCCGGGGTTCCGGTGGCTGCAATGGCAACTGGAGGCCTAATACTGGCCTCCCGGTCTGCCTTGCATCGAAGCCGGTTAAGATCCGCCCGGCGGCAAGATGGCGCCGGCAGGGGCGTAGCTAAAGGCTCATGGGCCCCGATGCAAAAATTCTTACTGGGCCCCCCCCGCAAACTTCTCATGGCCAACGGTCCGCAGCTTTCAGCTGCATCGCTGGGTCTCCTAAGTGACCCAACAATGCAGCACTAGCAGCCGGGGGCGTCACTAAGGCTGGGTTCACACACCCTATTTACGGACGTAATTCGGGCGTTTTACCATTGAATTACGTCCGAAAATGCGGCTCAAAAGCGTTGGCAAACATCTGCCCATTCATTTGAATGGGTCTTACGATGTTCTGTGCCGACGGGCATTTTTTTTTACGCGCCGCTGTCAAAAGGCTGCGCGTAAAAAAGACGCCCGCGTCAAAGAAGTGCCTGTCACTTCTTCAGACGTAAATGGAGCCGTTTTCCATGGACTCCATGGAAAAACAGCTCCAATTACGTCCGTAATGGACGCAGCGAAAGACGCCTGCACATGCCTTTGCGGCTGAAATTACGGTGCTGTTTTCTCCTGAAAACAGCACCGTAATTTCAGCCGTAGCGGACGCTGCCGTGTGAACATACCCTCAGGGCTTAAAATGTCAGGGGAAATAGCCCCAATACATATGTGTCCGCCCAAAAAAAAGTGTGTATATGAGACAGCATAGCATATATAGCACTACGACCCTATAAACTATGGATAGGATTAGATACAGTGGCTGAGCAGACAGTATCACACATGATAGTATTAGATGCAGTGGCTGAGCAGACAGTATGACACATGATAGGATTAGATACAGTGGCCCAGCAGACAGTATCACACATGATAGGATTAGATACAGTGGCTCAGCAGACAGTACCACACATGATAGGATTAGATACAGTGGCTCAGCAGACAGTATCACACATGATAGGATTAGATACAGTGGCTCAGCAGACAGTATCACACGTGATAGGATTAGATACAGTGGCTCAGAAGGCAGTATCACAGATGATAGGATTAGATACAGTGGTTCAGCAGACAGTATCACACATGATCGAATTAGATATAGGGCCCAGCAGACAGTATCACACAAGATACGATTAGATACAGAGCCCAGCAGACAGTATCACACATGATTGGATTAGATACACAGCTCAGCAGACAGTATCACACATGATTGGATTAGATACAGGGCCCAGCTCGCTGACATTGCGGCTCCAGCGCTGAACCCAGGATAGGTAAGAATAATAATTGTGCTTTTTTATATGTTACTGATTATTTTTGTGTGTTTGTGTTTTTTTACAGGTTCGGTTGTTGGACTTCGGATACGAGGACTTCAATGACGGCGTTTTTTTTATTCTCAATAAAATGGTTAACGGGGGTTGTGTTTTTTTATTTAAATAAAATATTTTTTCTATGTGCTTGTATCTTTTTAAACTTTATTATCACCGCCTTAGTAATGTCCACTGGCTGATTGACAACCTCCATTACTAAGGCGGGGCTTAATGTTAGCCAGTGCAGAGGACAACACTAACCCCCATTATTACCCCGGTACCCACCACCACCAGGGGTGCTGGGAAGAGCCGGGTGGGTACGAACCAGTACCCGACCATCTGTAGTGACGGGCAGGCACCGGGGTGGCCGCAGGCTGGTAGTATTAGGCTGGAGAAGGCCAAAAACAGTGGCCCTTCCCACCACTGGTAATGCTGCCTGCTGCTGCTGTGTTGTATCTGGCTGGTTATGAAAATTGGGGGGGACCCCACATCGTTCTTTCCCCCCCATTTTTCATAACCAGCCAGATACAATAAAGCAGCAGCAGCCTAGCATCCCCAGGGTGGGAAGGGCCACTGTTTTTGGCCTTTCCCCTCCTGATAATACCAGCCTGCGGCCACCCCAGTGGCTGACCATCACTACAGATGGTCAGGTACTGGATCGTACCCGGCTCTTCCCAGCACCCCTGGTGGCGGCGGGTACCGGGGTAATAAAGGGGATTAGTGTTAGCCTCTGCACCGGCTAACACTAAGCCCCGACTTAGCAATGTACGCTGTCAATCAGCCGGCGGCCATTACTAAGGTGGTAGTAATATAGTTTAAAAAAAAACACAAAGACATAGAAAAAATATTTTATTGAAATAAAAAAAAAACCCACACAGCCCTTATTAACCATTTTATTGATAATAAAAAAAAGCTGTCATCGAAGTAGTCCTGGAATCCGCCGTAGTCCAACGACCGAACCTGTAAGAAAACACACAAGAAAAACGATTAGTAACACGTGTTAGGCTGGGTTCACACGAGCACATTAACGTCCGTAATGGACGGACGTATTTCGGCCGGAAGTCCCGGACCGAACACAGTGCAGGGAGCCGGGCTACTAGCATCATAGTTTTGTACGACGCTAGGAGTCCCTGCCTCTCTGCAGGACAACTGTCCCGTACTGTAATCATGTTTTCAGTACGGGACAGAAGTTCCATGGAGAGGCAGGGACTCCTAGCATCGTACATAAGTATGATGCTAGGAGCCCGGCTCCCTGCACTGAGTTCGGTCCGGGACTTCCGGCCGAAATACGTCCGTCCATTACGGACGTTAATGTGCTCGTGTGAACCCAGCATTAGGCTTAGATACAGGGCCCATGTGTGATACTGTCTATGGGACCCTGTATCTAAGCCTACCATAACGTAGGCTTAGATACAGGGTCCAGCAGACAGTAATCTTATACAGTATAAGATTACTGTCTGCTGGACCCTGTATCTAAACCTACAGTGTGGTAGGCTTATATACAGGGCTCATCAGACAGGATCACACATGGGCCATGTATCTAAGCCTACCATGTGATTGGCTTATATACAGGGCCCAGCAGACAGGATCACGCATGGGCCATGTATCTAAGCCTACCATGTGATTGGCTTAGATACAGGGCCCAGCAGACAGGATCACACAATCTGTGATCCTGTCTCATGGGCCCCCTAAGCCTGCTACATCGTAGGCTTAGGGGTTGTGCAGTCCCTAAACATTGATGGCCTATCCACAGGATAAGCCATCAATAGCTGATGTGTCTCCCGGGACCCGCAAATCAGCTGTTTTGAAGGGGCCGCAGCACTCGTACGAGAGCTGCTTCCCCTTCATTTCACTACTCGCTCACACTGTGAATCGCCGACACCGATTCACAGTGTGACCGGAATGAAGGGGAGCAGCTCTCGTACGAGTGCTGCGGCCCCTTCAAAACAGCTAATTGGCGGGTCCCGGGAGTCGGACCACGCCAGTCAGGGCTACTCTTATCTTTCTCTTCGGCCGCAGCGGGAGTTCTGTCGTCTCGATGCTGTGCTCGGCGCATAGCGCTGTGACGTCATGCGCTGCGCACAGCGCTTGACGTCAGGACCTCCGCTGCGATCCGGAACCAGGAAGGTAAGTAAAGTATGTTACTATAGTAACAGGGGCCCGCGGCCCGAGTTACTATAGTAACTTTTTATTGATGTGGTGCGGGGGGCCGTGGGCCCCCCTGGCTTCGGCGCCCGGTCGCAATTGAGACCGCTGCGACCCCTATAGCTACGCCAGTGGGCGCCGGGTCAGGAGCTGATCCGGCGTCATCAGCGGTGGAAGTCAGCTGTACTGTACAGCTGACATCCACCTGTAATGGCAGGAACCGGAGCTAGCTCCGATACCTGCCATTAACCCCTTCGATGCAGCAATCGAAAGCGATTGCTGCATCGTAGCGGTTACTAGCAGATCGCCAGCCTGACAGCCCTGAAAAAGTGTAAAAAAAAGTGTAAAAAAAAGTGCAAAAAATAAAAGTTTGAAAACAATAAAAGTTTCAAGTAATAAAATAAAACACATTCCCCCTTTTACTCTTATCAAGTCCTTTATTATTGAAAAATAATAATAAACCATATGTATTTGGTATCACCACGACCGTAACGACCAGAGGTATCAAAATATTATATTATTTATTGCACGCGGTGAACAGCGTAAAAAAAAAACGTTAAAAACTTTACCAGAGTTTCTGTTTTTTGGTCACTTTGCCCTACAAATATTAGAATAAAAAGTGATCAAAAAGTCGCACGTATCCAAAAATGGTACCTATAAAAACGATAGCTCGTCCCGCAAAAAACAAGCCCTCATACAACTCCATCGACAAAAAAATTAAAAAGTTATGGTTCTGACAACATGGCGACAGAAAAAATACATTCTTTTTACAAAAGTAATTTTATTGTGCAAAAAGTTGTAAAACATGAAAAAGTTTTATAAATTTGGTATCGCCGGAATCGTAATGACCCGCAGAATAAAGTTAACATGTAATTTATAACGCATGGTGAACGCTGTATAAAAAAAAACGAAAAAAGCTGTGCCAGAATTGCGTTTTTTTGTTTACCTGGCATCCCAAAAAATAGGATAAAAGGTGATCAAAAAGTTGCATGTACCCCAAAATGGTACCAATAATAACTACAGCTCGTCCCGCAACAAACCAGCCCTCATACCACTACGTCTATGAAAAATGAAATTAGTTATGGCTCCAATAAGTCAGGAAATAAAAAAATATGCAGTTGTGCCCGAGGGGAACATTTCTTCTGTTTGAAGAGGCGATTTATCAAGGACCTAAAATTAGGGAACCAGGAAAGGGAGGGCCCAAACATATCCGCTGGAAGCGACGGTGCCCGTATTATACCAGGACAACACTTCCCAGCAAAATTCCCCAAACTGCAAAGGCGCGGAGTGTGGATCAAAAGGGGGATAATAAAGGACGCTATATATCAGTGCGACACCGGCCTGTGCAGAAAGGATTGAGTCACAGCGTAACACACATCTATGGATCATTTTATTGTTTTTTTTTTACCCCATTATTATACCACCTGACTATGCCCCTTATATACTCCGCCCGGCTTACATATGCCGTACATTATAAACGGAAACACCAGTAAGACTCCAAACAAAACTACTACCAAGCAAAATCCACGCTCCAAAAGCCAAATGGCATTTCCTCCCATCTGAACCCTACAGCGTGCCCAAACAGCAGTTTCCTTCCACATATATGGCACCGTCATACCCGGGAGAACCCTTTTAGCAATTTTTGGGGTGTGTGTCTCCAGTGGCATAAGCTGGGCACGACATATTTGCCACTGAATGGCATTTCTAGGGAAAAATATAAATTTTAAATTTGCACCATCCACAGCGCATTCATTTATGGAAAAGACCTGTCGGGTGAAAATGCTCACTACACCCCTTAATAAATGCCTTGAGGGGTGCAGTTTCCAAATGGGGTCACTTCTCAGGTGTTTATTTTTATTATTTCACATCAGAGCCTCTGCAGTTGTGAACCAATACTTTGTAAATCGCCAAATTAGGCCTCAATTTTACATGGTACGCTTTCACTCCTGAGCCTGGTCGACTGTCCAGGCAAGAGATTAGGGCCACAAGTAGGGTGTTTCTAAAACCAGGAAAACCAGCATAATAATTAGAGAGCTGTCTTGTTATGGTGGCACAAGCTGGGCACCACATATTGGCATATCTACGGAAAAAAATCCCATTTTCACTCTGCAACATCGAGTGCACACCAATTTCTGCAAATCACCTGCAGGGTTAAAATGCTTACTACACCCCTAGGTAAATGCATTGAGGGGTGTAGTTTCCAAAATTGGGTCACTTCTGGGGGGTTTCCACTGTTTTGGCCCACAGGCGCCCAGAAACCAATCCAGCAACATCTGCACTCCAAATGGCGGTCCTTCCCTTCTGAGCCCTGCCGTGTGCCCAAACAGCAGTTTATGACCACATATGGGGTATTGCCGTACTCGGGAGAAATTGCTTTACAAATGTTGGGTTCTTTTTTTTCCTTTATTTGTTGCGAAAATGAAAAAATTTGAGCTAAAGCTACGTCTTATTGAAGAAAAAGGATTGTTTTTATTTTCACTGCCCAATTCTAATAAATTCTATGAAACATCTGTAGGGTCCTGTTCCAGGTACAGGTACAGGAACAGGAACAGGAACAGGTAACACACTAGGAGGCCATCACATAGACAGACTAGGGAACAACAACAACAACGCTCAGGCATCGAAGCAGTGCCTGGTCCCCTCTTATAGTCCAGGGTACTCACGGGTCAAAGTTCGTCAAAAGGTCCGGTGCACGCTCTGCTCCCTGAGGAGGAGGCTGGGGCCAGCACTTGCCGACTCATGGCTGCGGCTGTCAGGAGGGGACCGGAGCTGACAGCCTGCAGCCACGGACATTACACATTCACCGTGTCCCCGAATATAATAGTATCATACACTATGCCCCCAAATATAATAGTACCAAACACTGTGCCCCACAACAAAATAGTGCTACACACTGTGCTGAATATAATAGTACTATACACTGCGCTCCTGAATATAGTAGTACCATACACTGTGTCCATGAATAAAATTGTGTTAAACACTGTAAAGTAATGCAACACACACAGTGCCCCTTGTAGATAGTACCCCTCATAAAGTGCCCTGTAGATAAGGGCCATTTAGACCTGCCGATATTCGGCTGATGCAGCGAGTGCCGATCAACGATACATCGTTGATCGGCGCTCGTTTGCTCCTGTCGCACAGATCTATGAATGGATACGAGCAGTCGTTACTCCGATCACTCTTCCCCATACATTATTATCAAGTCGGCAGCACGTCTTCCTGTTTACACTCCAAGATCTGCTGCCGACAACGATAATATTTAACTTTTTTAAAACGATACGACCTGCAGATGATCGAGCGTTTGCTTGTTCATCTGCTGATCGCTGACCTTTTTATACAGGGCAATTATCGTCAACGAGCGTTCTATGAATGCTGGTCTGCACAATAGTCGCCCAGTGTAAAACCCCCTATAGTGCTCTACATAGTGTCCTCTGTAGATAGTGCTCCCCATAGTGTCCTCTGTAGATAGTTTCCCCCATAGAGCCCCCTGTGGCGTTTTTTCTGCAGATAGTGCCTCTGAAGTGTTCCCTGTATATAAGGGCCAATATATAGTCCCCTGTAGATAGTGCCCCCTATATAGTCCTCCTCTGTGGTTAGTGCCCCCTATATAGTCCTCCCCTGTAGTTATTATCCCCTATATAGTTTTCCCCTGTAGTTATTGTCCGCTATATAGTCCTCCCCTGTAGTTATTGTCCCCTATATAGTCCTCCCCTGTAGTTATTGTCCACTATAGTTAAGGCCCCAACACTGCTCACAGTAAAAGGAAAAAAACAAACATATGCATACCTGCCCTGTTGCCGCGCCATCCTCCAGCGACGCTAGTCCTCCAGTGGACCGACGCAATAGCGCCGACTCATCATCACTAAAGCGCCGAATGGCGAGGCATCATGTGCCTCGCCAGGAAAGCACTAGTCAATGATCTAAGGACCCAAATACAATTGAGTGTAGGGAACCGGTTTCGGTTTCCCGCTTCACCCCGGTTCTGTGAACCGGCTGTAATATTAACAACCAGTTCGGAAGAACCAGGGCAAACTGGCCAGATCCCACCCCTGACAATACTAATATCCAGGGCATCCACATCGGCTCCCGAGACATACGTATTTCGGCTTTCGCCGATGACGTACTGTTATTTCTCTCTAACCCAAGAAAAAAAATTCAACCACTCCTCTCACTCATCGACACTTATGGACCAAAATCGGGCTTAACCATTAATCTAGATAAATCAGAAGCTCTACTCCTCAGAGGCCCTTCCCCCTCCGTCCTGGGCTACTGGACTACATTTAAAATTGACACGGGAACACATCACCTACTTGGGAACACTTATCACGAAAAATCCAAATAAAATGTATACAGTCAACAAAACCAGCTACATTGCTCAATGAAAGCAAATGATATGCACTTGGCAATCCTCTCTCCCATTTTCTGTTAGAGCTAATCTTCTAAAATCGATAGCTTTTCCTCAACCACTATATTTATTGCAATCAATCCCAATCTACCTCAGACCTAGAGATGAGAGACTTATCAATACTTTATGCAGAAAATGTATTTGGAACAATACCCTTCCCCAAATAGTGATGATGGCCTTGCAGCAGACTAAGTTCCACGGAGGAAACCAGAAAATGTCTAAACAAAAAAATACGCAAAAGTATTTCTGAAGTAGAAAAATACAGTCCCTATGCACCTTTAAATACTACACTTGAAATAGATGTTGAATAGAATAAATATGTTAGTATTATATCTGTCGATGTACTGGTATCTTGTCCACATTAATATCATATGTGGTCTAGGTATTCCATTGTTATGATTATGTTTAACTTGCTCCTAGATCGAGACTTTAGCCTATTAAAAGTGTTTTTTTGATAAATTATATAAATTAAATATACAATATATCTTAAATATAAAAATGAAATCTAGTTATACTTACGGGTATGGATTTACACATTAATAACTCACAATTAACACGGACAGACATATGGAGAAAATGATTACTTTAGTGTATATGTCTTCCTCTAAAAATGTATCACTTTATTTATTTTCACTTTGTTTTCAATTTTCACCTTTTTAAAGAGACTCTGTCACCACATTATAAGTGCCATAATCTGATCGGCACTGTGATGTAGTTTACAGCAGTGTTTTTTTATTTAGAAAAATTATCATTTTTGACGGAGTTATGACCTATTTTAGCTTTATGCTAATGACTTTCTTAATGGACAACTGGGCATGTTTTACTTTTTGACCAAGTAGGCATTGTGGAGAGAAGTGTATGACGCAGACCAATCAGCTACCAATCAGCGTCATACACTTCTACCCATTCATTTACACAGCACATTACTATGTGCTGTGTAAATGAATGTGAATGGGTAGAAGTGTATGATGCTTACTAGATCACTATGTGCAGCCACATACACACACTAATGTTACTCATGTGTCCTGACAGTGAATATACATTACCTCCAGCCAGGACGTGATGTCTATTCAGAATCCTGACACCTCAGTCACATTTGTGTGAGATTTACAGCAAGGCGAGATTACGCTGTAAACTGTTATTTAAAACGAGATTACGCTTGCCTTGCTGTAATTCTCACGCAAACGTTACCGAGGTGTCAGGATTCTAAATAGACATCACGTCCTGGCTGGAGGTAATGTATATTCATTGTCAGGATACTGCAGTAATGTTAGTGTGTGTATGTAGCTGCACATAGTGATCTAGCTAGAGCACTATGTACTGTGTAAATGAATGGGGAGAAGTGTATGACACTGATTGGTCACTGATTGGTCAGCGTCATACACTTCTCTCCACAACGCCCACTTGGTCAAAAAGTAAAACACGCCTAGTTGTCCATTAAGAAAGTCATTAGCATAAAGCTAAAATAGGTCATAACTCCATCAAAAATGATTGTTTTTCTAAATAAAAAACACTGCTGTAATCTGCATTACAGCGCCGATCAAATTATGTACAAGATAGGCCACTTATAATGTGGTGACAGAGCCTCTTTAATTATGTATGTATGGACAGGTATGTACATGTGCACATATATATATATATATATATATACATATATATATATATATATATATATATATATATACATATATATATATATATATATATATATATATATATATATATATATATATGTGTGTGTGTGTAGATTTATATGCTTGTACACATACTCACATAAACCTATTGGTACGCACAGGAAACGATCTTGCTAATATATGTAACAAAAATGAATAAGTAATGTTAACCAAATCAACAGCAAGATCTTAATAAAACTGTTAGGGATCTGCCAGGTACTTCATCTAGCTATACTCCTGGGATTAATCAATCCACACCTGAGGCCAGACCTGTTCGACTGACACCATCTCCCACCAACCAGGGTGGCAGGCTCAGGAGTGGGAGAGCCTATCGCGGCCTGGTCTGTCGGAGTTAGCTCCGCCCCCTGCCCTTTATTACCTGCCCTGTGCTCTCCCTCAGTGCTTGTAATTCTTTTGGATTCCTGGCCCCACTGCTGCTTGCTCCAGCCTGCTTCTGCCGTGCTTCTGCCTTGCTGCAGTTCTGCTTGACCTGCTTTGCTTTGCCCCTGGCTTGCTTCTGTCTCCGTGCCCGCTCGGGTGTACTCACTTCGTCCTGGTCCTGACTGTTCGTTCGCCGCCCCGTTTCCTCGTGGCGTTCCGTGGCTACTGCCCCTTCCCTTGCGTGTTCCCTGTTTGTCTTCCTGTGCACTTAGCCAGCGTAGGGACCGCCGCCCAGTTGTACCTCGTCGCCTAGGGCGGGTCGTTGCAAGTAGGCAGGGACAGGGCGGTGGGTAGATTAGGGCTCACTTTCCCTTCACCTCCTTCCTGCCATTACATAATTACAAGCCCTTACCTAGTCTACCATTTCTCCTACGCTGACGCTATCATGGACCCCCTTGAGACCCTGACCCAGCAGATGCAGGGCCTCTCCCTACAGGTCCAGGCCCTGGCCCAAAGGGTCAATCAGGGTGACGCTGCTTTAGTAGTACCCCTCACCTCACCTCTAGAACCCGACCTCAAGTTACCTGACCGGTTTTCAGGGGACCGTAAGACGTTTCTCTCCTTCCGGGAGAGTTGCAGACTGTATTTCCGCCTAAAGCCCCACTCCTCAGGTTCCGAGAACCAGCGGGTGGGTATCATCATATCCCGACTCCAGGAAGGGCCCCAAGAGTGGGCCTTCTCCTTGGCTCCTGACGCCCCTGAACTTTCCTCTGTTGATCGTTTTTTCTCTGCCCTCGGACTCATTTACGACGAGACTGACAGGACTGCTTTAGCCGAGAGTCAGCTGGTGACCTTACGTCAGGGTAGGAGACCGGTTGAGGAATACTGTTCTGATTTTAGGAAGTGGTGCGTAGCTTCTCAGTGGAACGATCCGGCCCTAAGGTGCCAGTTTAGGTTAGGATTATCTGACGCCCTGAAGGATCTGCTGGTTAGCTACCCCTCGCCTGACTCCCTTGACCAGGTTATGGCCCTAGCAGTACGACTTGACCGACGTCTCAGGGAACGTCAGCTAGAACGCTTCAGTGTGCTCCCCTCTGACTTTTCTGCGATCCCCCCCGAGGTCCCGTCTCCTCGCCCCTCCACGGAGGACTCGGGGGTACCTATGCAACTCGGGGCCTCCATGTCCCCTCGACAACGTAGGGAGTTTCGCAGAATGAATGGTCTCTGCTTCTACTGTGGGGACGACAAGCATCTACTGAACACCTGTCCCAGGCGCAAGAATAAGAAGCCGGAAAACTTCCGCGCCTAAGTGATCATCGGGGAGGTCACTTGGGCGCACAGGTATTTCCCGTTAATGTGAAACGCAATAAAATTTTGCTTCCCTTTCAGGTCTCGTTTGCTGGCCGGTCTGCCACGGGCAGTGCTTTCGTGGATTCTGGCTCATCTGCTAATATCATGTCTGTGGAATTTGCTATGTCTCTAAAGATGCCTTGTATTGATTTACCTTATCCTATCCCTGTAGTAGGAATCGACTCAACCCCCCTTGCTAATGGTTATTTTACTCAGCATACTCCTGTTTTTGAACTCCTGGTCGGCTCCATGCATTTGGAGCAGTGCTCTGTACTAGTGATGCAGGGATTATCGTCTGATCTGGTTTTAGGCCTTCCCTGGTTGCAGTTGCATAATCCCACATTTGATTGGAATACTGGGGATCTCACCAAATGGGGTAATGAATGTCTTATGTCATGTCTTTCTGTTAACTCTATTTCTCCCCGGGAGGAGGTAAACACGCTTCCTGAGTTTGTTCAGGACTTCGCCGATGTGTTTTCTAAGGAGGCCTCCGAGGTGTTGCCCCCCCATAGAGATTACGATTGCGCTATCGATTTGGTGCCTGGTGCCAAGCTTCCTAAGGGTAGGATATTTAATCTTTCATGTCCTGAACGTGAAGCGATGAGGGTGTATATCCAAGAATGCCTGGCCAAGGGTTTCATTCGCCCCTCGACTTCTCCTGTAGGTGCTGGCTTCTTCTTCGTGGGGAAGAAGGATGGTGGTCTTAGGCCGTGCATTGATTATCGTAACCTGAATAAGGTCACCGTAAGGAACCAGTACCCACTTCCTTTGATTCCGGATCTTTTTAATCAGGTTCAGGGAGCCCAATGGTTTTCTAAGTTCGATCTACGGGGGGCATATAACCTTATCCGCATCAAAGAGGGGGATGAGTGGAAAACTGCGTTCAACACACCCGAGGGTCATTTCGAATACCTGGTCATGCCCTTTGGGTTGTGTAATGCCCCTGCTGTCTTCCAGAATTTTATTAATGAAATCCTGAGAGAGTACCTGGGTAATTTTCTTGTTGTGTACCTTGATGACATACTGGTGTTTTCCAAGGACTGGTCCTCCCACGTGGAGCATGTCAGGAAGGTGCTCCAGGTCCTTCGGGAGAATAATCTGTTTGCTAAGACTGAAAAATGTGTCTTTGGGGTACAGGAGATACCATTTTTAGGGCAAATCCTCACTCCTCATGAATTCCGCATGGACCCTGCCAAGGTTCAAGCTGTGGCGGAATGGGTCCAACCTGCCTCCCTTAAGGCGTTACAGTGTTTTTTAGGGTTCACCAACTATTACAGGAGATTTATTGCCAACTTCTCGGTCGTCGCTAAGCCTCTTACGGACCTTACCCGCAAGGGTGCCGATGTCCTCCATTGGCCCCCTGAGGCCGTCCAGGCCTTTGAGACTCTCAAGAAGTGCTTTACCTCGGCCCCCGTGCTGATTCAGCCCAACCAAGAGGAGCCATTTATTGTGGAGGTTGACGCTTCCGAGGTGGGAGTGGGGGCCGTCTTGTCCCAGGGTACCAGCTCCCTCACCCATCTCCGCCCCTGTGCTTACTTCTCTAGGAAGTTTTCGCCCACGGAGAGTAACTATGATATTGGCAACCGCGAACTTCTAGCCATTAAATGGGCTTTTGAGGAGTGGCGGCACTTCCTGGAGGGGGCCAGACACCAGGTAACGGTCCTTACGGATCACAAGAATCTGGTTTTCCTAGAATCAGCCCGGAGGCTTAATCCTAGACAAGCTCGGTGGGCACTATTCTTTACCAGATTTAATTTCTTGGTTACCTATAGGGCTGGGTCCAAGAATATTAAGGCTGACGCTCTGTCACGTAGTTTCATGGCCAATCCTCCTTCCGAGAAGGATCCTGCTTGTATTTTACCCCCTGGTATAATCGTCTCTGCCACGGATTCTGATTTAGCTTCTGATATCGCGGCTGATCAGGGTGCAGCTCCCGGGAACGTCCCTGGGGACAAACTGTTTGTTCCCCTGCAATACCGGCTGAGGGTACTCAGGGAAAACCATGACTCCGCTATATCTGGTCATCCTGGCATCTTGGGCACCAAACACCTCATTACCAGAAACTATTGGTGGCCTGGGTTGCCTAAAGATGTTAGGGCTTACGTCGCCGCTTGTGAGGTTTGCGCTAGGTCCAAAACCCCTAGGTCCCGACCTGCGGGCCTACTACGTTCCTTGCCCATTCCCCAGAGACCTTGGACCCATATCTCCATGGATTTTATCACCGATTTGCCTCCATCTCAGGGCAAGTCGGTGGTGTGGGTGGTAGTCGACCGCTTCAGCAAGATGTGCCACTTTGTGCCCCTTAAGAAGCTACCTAACGCCAAGACGTTAGCTTCTTTGTTTGTGAAACACATCCTGCGTCTCCATGGGGCCCCAGTCAATATAGTTTCTGACAGAGGGGTACAATTTGTTTCCTTATTTTGGAGAGCTTTTTGTAAAAAGTTGGAGATTGATCTGTCCTTCTCCTCCGCCTTCCATCCCGAAACTAATGGCCAAACGGAAAGGACCAACCAATCCCTGGAACAATATTTAAGGTGTTTCATCTCTGACTGTCAATTCGATTGGGTCTCATTCCTTCCCCTTGCTGAATTTTCCCTTAATAACCGGGTCAGTAACTCGTCAGGGGTCTCCCCGTTTTTCTGTAATTTCGGGTTTAACCCAAGGTTCTCCTCCGTCTCCCCTGGTTGTTCCAATAATCCTGAGGTAGAGGAGGTTCATCGGGAACTGTGCACTGTCTGGGCCCAGGTTCAGAAGAACCTAGAGGCGTCCCAGAGCGCACAAAAGATTCAGGCGGATAGTAGACGTTCTGCTAACCCCCGGTTTGTCGTCGGGGATTTGGTCTGGTTGTCGTCCAGGAACTTGCGCCTTAAGGTCCCGTCCAGGAAGTTTGCTCCCCGATTTATTGGACCTTATAAGATCATTGAAGTCCTCAACCCTGTATCCTTCCGTCTGGAGCTCCCCCCATCCTTTCGCATACATGACGTCTTCCATGCCTCCCTCCTTAAACGCTGCTCCCCGTCCTGGTCCCCCTCGAGGATACCTCCTGTTCCCGTTCTCACCCCTGAGGGGGTGGAATTCGAGGTGGCCAAGATTATGGACAGTAGGATGGTGCAGGGCTCCCTCCAGTACCTGGTCCATTGGAGAGGATACGGGCCGGAGGAGAGGACTTGGGTACCTGCCCGTGATGTTCACGCTGGGGTATTGATCAGGAGGTTCCACCTCCTCTTCCCCACTAAACCGGGTCCCCTTAGTAAGGGTCCGGTGGCCCCTCATAAAAGGGGGAGTACTGTTAGGGATCTGCCAGGTACTTCATCTAGCTATACTCCTGGGATTAATCAATCCACACCTGAGGCCAGACCTGTTCGACTGACACCATCTCCCACCAACCAGGGTGGCAGGCTCAGGAGTGGGAGAGCCTATCGCGGCCTGGTCTGTCGGAGTTAGCTCCGCCCCCTGCCCTTTATTACCTGCCCTGTGCTCTCCCTCAGTGCTTGTAATTCTTTTGGATTCCTGGCCCCACTGCTGCTTGCTCCAGCCTGCTTCTGCCGTGCTTCTGCCTTGCTGCAGTTCTGCTTGACCTGCTTTGCTTTGCCCCTGGCTTGCTTCTGTCTCCGTGCCCGCTCGGGTGTACTCACTTCGTCCTGGTCCTGACTGTTCGTTCGCCGCCCCGTTTCCTCGTGGCGTTCCGTGGCTACTGCCCCTTCCCTTGCGTGTTCCCTGTTTGTCTTCCTGTGCACTTAGCCAGCGTAGGGACCGCCGCCCAGTTGTACCTCGTCGCCTAGGGCGGGTCGTTGCAAGTAGGCAGGGACAGGGCGGTGGGTAGATTAGGGCTCACTTTCCCTTCACCTCCTTCCTGCCATTACATAATTACAAGCCCTTACCTAGTCTACCATTTCTCCTACGCTGACGCTATCATGGACCCCCTTGAGACCCTGACCCAGCAGATGCAGGGCCTCTCCCTACAGGTCCAGGCCCTGGCCCAAAGGGTCAATCAGGGTGACGCTGCTTTAGTAGTACCCCTCACCTCACCTCTAGAACCCGACCTCAAGTTACCTGACCGGTTTTCAGGGGACCGTAAGACGTTTCTCTCCTTCCGGGAGAGTTGCAGACTGTATTTCCGCCTAAAGCCCCACTCCTCAGGTTACGAGAACCAGCGGGTGGGTATCATCATATCCCGACTCCAGGAAGGGCCCCAAGAGTGGGCCTTCTCCTTGGCTCCTGACGCCCCTGAACTTTCCTCTGTTGATCGTTTTTTCTCTGCCCTCGGACTCATTTACGACGAGACTGACAGGACTGCTTTAGCCGAGAGTCAGCTGGTGACCTTACGTCAGGGTAGGAGACCGGTTGAGGAATACTGTTCTGATTTTAGGAAGTGGTGCGTAGCTTCTCAGTGGAACGATCCGGCCCTAAGGTGCCAGTTTAGGTTAGGATTATCTGACGCCCTGAAGGATCTGCTGGTTAGCTACCCCTCGCCTGACTCCCTTGACCAGGTTATGGCCCTAGCAGTACGACTTGACCGACGTCTCAGGGAACGTCAGCTAGAACGCTTCAGTGTGCTCCCCTCTGACTTTTCTGCGATCCCCCCCGAGGTCCCGTCTCCTCGCCCCTCCACGGAGGACTCGGGGGTACCTATGCAACTCGGGGCCTCCATGTCCCCTCGACAACGTAGGGAGTTTCGCAGAATGAATGGTCTCTGCTTCTACTGTGGGGACGACAAGCATCTACTGAACACCTGTCCCAGGCGCAAGAATAAGAAGCCGGAAAACTTCCGCGCCTAAGTGATCATCGGGGAGGTCACTTGGGCGCACAGGTATTTCCCGTTAATGTGAAACGCAATAAAATTTTGCTTCCCTTTCAGGTCTCGTTTGCTGGCCGGTCTGCCACGGGCAGTGCTTTCGTGGATTCTGGCTCATCTGCTAATATCATGTCTGTGGAATTTGCTATGTCTCTAAAGATGCCTTGTATTGATTTACCTTATCCTATCCCTGTAGTAGGAATCGACTCAACCCCCCTTGCTAATGGTTATTTTACTCAGCATACTCCTGTTTTTGAACTCCTGGTCGGCTCCATGCATTTGGAGCAGTGCTCTGTACTAGTGATGCAGGGATTATCGTCTGATCTGGTTTTAGGCCTTCCCTGGTTGCAGTTGCATAATCCCACATTTGATTGGAATACTGGGGATCTCACCAAATGGGGTAATGAATGTCTTATGTCATGTCTTTCTGTTAACTCTATTTCTCCCCGGGAGGAGGTAAACACGCTTCCTGAGTTTGTTCAGGACTTCGCCGATGTGTTTTCTAAGGAGGCCTCCGAGGTGTTGCCCCCCCATAGAGATTACGATTGCGCTATCGATTTGGTGCCTGGTGCCAAGCTTCCTAAGGGTAGGATATTTAATCTTTCATGTCCTGAACGTGAAGCGATGAGGGTGTATATCCAAGAATGCCTGGCCAAGGGTTTCATTCGCCCCTCGACTTCTCCTGTAGGTGCTGGCTTCTTCTTCGTGGGGAAGAAGGATGGTGGTCTTAGGCCGTGCATTGATTATCGTAACCTGAATAAGGTCACCGTAAGGAACCAGTACCCACTTCCTTTGATTCCGGATCTTTTTAATCAGGTTCAGGGAGCCCAATGGTTTTCTAAGTTCGATCTACGGGGGGCATATAACCTTATCCGCATCAAAGAGGGGGATGAGTGGAAAACTGCGTTCAACACACCCGAGGGTCATTTCGAATACCTGGTCATGCCCTTTGGGTTGTGTAATGCCCCTGCTGTCTTCCAGAATTTTATTAATGAAATCCTGAGAGAGTACCTGGGTAATTTTCTTGTTGTGTACCTTGATGACATACTGGTGTTTTCCAAGGACTGGTCCTCCCACGTGGAGCATGTCAGGAAGGTGCTCCAGGTCCTTCGGGAGAATAATCTGTTTGCTAAGACTGAAAAATGTGTCTTTGGGGTACAGGAGATACCATTTTTAGGGCAAATCCTCACTCCTCATGAATTCCGCATGGACCCTGCCAAGGTTCAAGCTGTGGCGGAATGGGTCCAACCTGCCTCCCTTAAGGCGTTACAGTGTTTTTTAGGGTTCGCCAACTATTACAGGAGATTTATTGCCAACTTCTCGGTCGTCGCTAAGCCTCTTACGGACCTTACCCGCAAGGGTGCCGATGTCCTCCATTGGCCCCCTGAGGCCGTCCAGGCCTTTGAGACTCTCAAGAAGTGCTTTACCTCGGCCCCCGTTTATAGGCTATTGTACACATACTCTTACACTTTGGTTTTATAAATGGATTTTGCTTGCATGGATCCGGGACTTATACCGGCGCTTTGGTGATGGTTCGGCCTGTCTGTTTCTGTGAGGTATTTTTATGCTTTGTGGTATTTAGGTGCAGGCCATGCGCCATTGCGGGGGATGGGTCTTTAACCCATTCAGGACATGCAAATAATAATATTATTATTATCACATAGTACGTTATATTATATATAATTTTTCATAATTTTTAGTATTCATTTATTTATTATTTTTATTGATCTGTAATTTTGTGTACGGTGGGGGAATGGTGTTTTTCTTTGAATTTTTTTGATCATTGGTTTTTTAGCACGTATTTTAGCACTTTATTCTGCATATATATGCACATGGTGTAATATATACTCGTATTGGATTCTTGGATTTTGTCTGATGGCTCAGATTTTCATATGTATATAGATGTGTGAATTCTATTTCACTGTATATTTGCATGTGCATATAGGTTCAGTTTTAAAGGTATTATTTGGAGTTGTTTTTGGGAGAGACTTATATATGTGAACATATATGTAATTGATATATTATAGGTTCATATGTATATTGCCTGTCTGGATCACAGTTCTACAATTGTATACTTACTATATATGTAATTTGTGATGTTCTGTTCCCAGGACATAATGACAGATGACATTTTCCTATATTTGTTTCCCGTTTTTTATAAAAAAAACATTAAAAAAATAGCTGATCATACAGTATTTACCTTGGCTGTGATGGGAGTGCATATCTGTCATGTGACCCTCCGACGTCAGACCGGAAGTTGTCAAACATACATTCATATCGAGTCTTGGTATTTGACATGCATATTGAGATCGTGATGCAGAAGGTCTGACGTGTGAAGAGGGGCATGACGGGCTATGCGCCATTGGACATCACCGCTTCAGGTGTAGTATTTAAAGGTGCATAGGGACTAGCACAGTCACTTCCTGACGAAGGTAGCGAAACGCGCGTCGAGGTGTTCCCTCGGATTAGGGATTATCATCTGCCAGCATGTCTACCATAGGTAAATTATTTAGACATTGATATTTATTGTTACTGTGTTACCATTGTTGTGCAATAATCCTATGGTGTACCCAGAGAGACCAGATTCTAGATCCCTGGTCTCCAGTGTAACATTTTACATTATTATTTTTTATTGCTTGATAACTTAACTTTATAGGGTCATGGTGGACCTTTCTATCCGAGGCATTTTTAATTGTGTGTTTTCCCGACATTTGCCGTATGGGTACGTCATGGAAAGCATTGACTTCCCGCATCTTGACGTACCCATATGCCGAATGTTTGGGACCGGCTCACAAGCTGAGCCGGTGCCTTCATCACCTGATCTCAGCTGTATCTTACAGCTGACATCCGGCTGTAACGGCGGGGACCGAAATTAGCTTCGATCCCCGCCATTAACCCCTTAAGTGCAGCGCTCAAACGCGATCGCTGCACTTAAGGTGTTTGCAGCTCATCGGAACCCCAGCAATGAAATTGCCGGGGTTCCGGTGGCTGCAATGGCAACTGGAGGCCTAATACTGGCCTTCCGGTCTGCCTTGCATCGAAGCCGGTTAAGATCCGCCCGGCGGCAAGATGGCGCCGGCAGGGGCGTAGCTAAAGGCTCATGGGCCCCGATGCAAAAATTCTTACTGGGCCCCCCCCGCAAACTTCTCATGGCCAACGGTCCGCAGCTTTCAGCTGCATCGCTGGGTCTCCTAAGTGACCCAACAATGCAGCACTAGCAGCCGGGGGCGTCACTAAGGCTGGGTTCACACACCCTATTTACGGACGTAATTCGGGCGTTTTACCATTGAATTACGTCCGAAAATGCGGCTCAAAAGCGTTGGCAAACATCTGCCCATTCATTTGAATGGGTCTTACGATGTTCTGTGCCGACGGGCATTTTTTTTTACGCGCCGCTGTCAAAAGGCTGCGCGTAAAAAAGACGCCCGCGTCAAAGAAGTGCCTGTCACTTCTTCAGACGTAAATGGAGCCGTTTTCCATGGACTCCATGGAAAAACAGCTCCAATTACGTCCGTAATGGACGCAGCGAAAGACGCCTGCACATGCCTTTGCGGCTGAAATTACGGTGCTGTTTTCTCCTGAAAACAGCACCGTAATTTCAGCCGTAGCGGACGCTGCCGTGTGAACATACCCTCAGGGCTTAAAATGTCAGGGGAAATAGCCCCAATACATATGTGTCCGCCCAAAAAAAAGTGTGTATATGAGACAGCATAGCATATATAGCACTACGACCCTATAAACTATGGATAGGATTAGATACAGTGGCTGAGCAGACAGTATCACACATGATAGTATTAGATGCAGTGGCTGAGCAGACAGAATCACACATGATAGGATTAGATACAGTGGCTCAGCAGACAGTATCACACGTGATAGGATTAGATACAGTGGCTCAGAAGGCAGTATCACAGATGATAGGATTAGATACAGTGGTTCAGCAGACAGTATCACACATGATCGAATTAGATATAGGGCCCAGCAGACAGTATCACACATGATTGGATTAGATACACAGCTCAGCAGACAGTATCACACATGATTGGATTAGATACAGGGTTCACACGAGCACATTAACGTCCGTAATGGACGGACGTATTTCGGCCGGAAGTCCCGGACCGAACACAGTGCAGGGAGCCGGGCTACTAGCATCATAGTTTTGTACGACGCTAGGAGTCCCTGCCTCTCTGCAGGACAACTGTCCCGTACTGTAATCATGTTTTCAGTACGGGACAGAAGTTCCACGGAGAGGCAGGGACTCCTAGCATCGTACATAAGTATGATGCTAGGAGCCCGGTTCCCTGCACTGAGTTCGGTCCGGGACTTCCGGCCGAAATACGTCCGTCCATTACGGACGTTAATGTGCTCGTGTGAACCCAGCATTAGGCTTAGATACAGGGCCCATGTGTGATACTGTCTATGGGACTCTGTATCTAAGCCTACCACAACGTAGGCTTAGATACAGGGTCCAGCAGACAGTAATCTTATACAGTATAAGATTACTGTCTGCTGGACCCTGTATCTAAACCTACAGTGTGGTAGGCTTATATACAGGGCCCATCAGACAGGATCACACATGGGCCATGTATCTAAGCCTACCATGTGATTGGCTTATATACAGGGCCCAGCAGACAGGATCACGCATGGGCCATGTATCTAAGCCTACCATGTGATTGGCTTAGATACAGGGCCCAGCAGACAGGATCACACAATCTGTGATCCTGTCTCATGGGCCCCCTAAGCCTGCTACATCGTAGGCTTAGGGGTTGTGCAGTCCCTAAACATTGATGGCCTATCCACAGGATAAGTCATCAATAGCTGATGTGTCTCCCGGGACCCGCAAATCAGCTGTTTTGAAGGGGCCGCAGCACTCGTATGAGAGCTGCTTCCCCTTCATTTCACTACTCGCTCACACTGTGAATCGCCGACACCGATTCACAGTGTGACCGGAATGAAGGGGAGCAGCTCTCGTACGAGTGCTGCGGCCCCTTCAAAACAGCTAATTGGCGGGTCCCGGGAGTCGGACCACGCCAGTCAGGGCTACTCTTACCTTCCGCTTCGGCCGCAGCGGGAGTTCTGTCGTCTCGATGCTGTGCGCGGCGCATAGCGCTGTGACGTCATGCGCTGCGCACAGCGCTTGACGTCAGGACCTCCGCTGCGATCCGGAACCAGGAAGGTAAGTAAAGTATGTTACTATAGTAACAGGGGCCCGCGGCCCGAGTTACTATAGTAACTTTTTATTGATGTGGTGCGGGGGGTCGTGGGCCCCCCTGGCTTCGGCGCCCGGTCGCAATTGAGACCGCTGCGACCCCTATAGCTACGCCAGTGGGCGCCGGGTCAGGAGCTGATCCGGCGTCATCAGCGGTGGAAGTCAGCTGTACTGTACAGCTGACATCCACCTGTAATGGCAGGAACCGGAGCTAGCTCCGATACCTGCCATTAACCCCTTCGATGCAGCAATCGAAAGTGATTGCTGCATCGTAGCGGTTACTAGCAGATCGCCAGCCTGACAGCTCTGAAAAAGTGTAAAAAAAAGTGTAAAAAAAGGTGCAAAAAATAAAAGTTTGAAAACAATAAAAGTTTCAAGTAATAAAATAAAACACAATCCCCCTTTTACTCTTATCAAGTCCTTTATTATTGAAAAATAATAATAAACCATATGTATTTGGTATCACCACGACCGTAACGACCAGAGGTATCAAAATATTATATTATTTATTGCACGCGGTGAACAGCGTAAAAAAAAAACTTTAAAAACGTTACCAGAGTTTCTGTTTTTTGGTCACTTTGCCCTACAAATATTAGAATAAAAAGTGATCAAAAAGTCGAACGTATCCAAAAATGGTACCTATAAAAACGATAGCTCGTCCCGCAAAAAACAAGCCCTCATACAACTCCATCGACAAAAAAATTAAAAAGTTATGGTTCTCACAAAATGGCAACAGAAAAAATACATTCTTTTTACAAAAGTAATTTTATTGTGCAAAAAGTTGTAAAACATGAAAAAGTTTTATAAATTTGGTATCGCCGGAATCGTACTGACCCGCAGAATAAAGTTAACATGTAATTTATAACGCATGGTGAACGCTGTATAAAAAAAACGAAAAAAGCTGTGCCCAAACAGCAGTTTATGACCACATATGGGGTATTGCCGTACTCGGGAGAAATTGCTTTACAAATGTTGGGTTCTTTTTTTTCCTTTATTTGTTGCGAAAATGAAAAAATTTGAGCTAAAGCTACGTCTTATTGAAGAAAAAGGATTGTTTTTATTTTCACTGCCCAATTCTAATAAATTCTATGAAACATCTGTAGGGTCAAAATGCTCACTACACCCCTAGATGAATTCCTCAAGAGGTGTAGTTTCCTAAATGGTGTCACTTTTTGGGCATTTTCATTGTTTTTTCCCCTCAGGGGCTTTGCAAATGTGACATGGCCTCCGCAAACCATTCCTGCTTAATGTGATCTCCAAAAGCCAAATAGTGCTCTTTCCCTTCTAAGCCACGCCGTGTCTCCAAACAGCTGTTTATTACCACATGTGGGGCATTGTTTTACTCGGGAGAAATTGCTTTACAAATTTTGTGGTGCTTTTTCTCCTTCAGTCCTTGTGGAAATGAGAAAAAATAAGCTAAACCTACATTTTCTCTGAAAAAATGTAGATTTTTATTTTCAGGGCCTACTTCCAATAATTTCTGCAAAAAAACTGTTGGGTCAAATCGCTCACTATACCCCTAGATAATTTCCTCAATGGGTGTAGTCTCCAAAATGGGGTCACTTGTGGGGGGTTTCCACTGTTTTGTCTCCTCAGGGACTTCGTAAATGTGACATGGCCTCCGCAAACCATTCCTGCTAAACTTAAACTCCAAAAGCCAAATAGCGCTCTTTCCCTTCTCAGCCTCGCCGTGTCTCTAAACAGCCGTTTATTACCACATGTGGGGTATTGTTTTACTCGGGAGAAATTGCTTTACAAATTTTACAGTGCTTTTTCTCCTTCAGTCCTTGTGGAAATGAGAAAAAATTAGCTAAACCTACATTTTATTTTTTTTAAATTTAGATTGTCATTTTCAGGGCCTACTTCCAATAATTTATGCAAAAAACCTGTTGGGTCAAAACGCTCACTATACCCCTAGATAATTTCCTCAATGGGTGTAGTTTCCAAAATCGGGTCACTTGTGGGGGTTTTCCACTGTTTTGTCCCCTCAGGGGCTTTGTAAATGTGACATGGCCTCCGCAAACCATTCCTGCTAAACTTAAACTCCAAAAGCCAAATAGCGCTCTTTCCCTTCTCAGCCTCGCCGTGTCTCTAAACAGCCGTTTATTACCACATGTGGGATATTGTTTTACTCGGGAGAAATTGCTTTACAAATTTTACGGTGCTTTTTCTCCTTCAGTCTTTGTGGAAATGAGAAAAAATTAGCTAAACCTACATTTTCTTTGAAAAAATTTAGATTGTCATTTTCAGGGCCTACTTCCAATAATTTCTGCAAAAAAACTGTTGGGTCAAATCGCTCACTATACCCCTAGATAATTTCCTCAATGGGTGTAGTCTCCAAAATGGGGTCACTTGTGGGGGGTTTCCACTGTTTTGTCTCCTCAAGGACTTCGTAAATGTGACATGGCCTCCGCAAACCATTCCTGCTAAATGTGATCTCCAAAAGCCAAATGGCACTCCATCCCTTCGAAGCCCTGCCGTGTGTCCAAACAGCCGTTTATTACCATATGTGGGGTATTGTTTTACTCGGGAGAAATTGCTTTACAAATTTTACAGTGCTTTTTCTCCTTCAGTCCTTGTGGAAATGAGAAAAAATTAGCTAAACCTACATTTTATTTTTTTTAAATTTAGATTGTCATTTTCAGGGCCTACTTACAATAATTTATGCAAAAAACCTGTTGGGTCAAAACGCTCACTATACCCCTAGATAATTTCCTCAATGGGTGTAGTTTCCAAAATGGGGTCACTTGTGGGGGTTTTCCACTGTTTTGTCCCCTCAGGGGCTTTGTAAATGTGACATGGCCTCCGCAAACCATTCCTGCTAAACTTGAGCTCCAAAAGCCAAATAGCGCTCTTTCCTTTCTCAGCCTCGCCGTGTCTCTAAACAGCCGTTTATTACCACATGTGGGGTATTGTTTTACTCGGGAGAAATTGCTTTACAAATTTTACGGTGCTTTTTCTCCTTCAGTCTTTGTGGAAATGAGAAAAAATTAGCTAAACCTACATTTTCTTTGAAAAAATTTAGATTGTCATTTTCAGGGCCTACTTCCAATAATTTCTGCAAAAAAACTGTTGGGTCAAATCGCTCACTATACCCCTAGATAATTTCCTCAATGGGTGTAGTCTCCAAAATGGGGTCACTTGTGGGGGGTTTCCACTGTTTTGTTTCCTCAGGGACTTCGTAAATGTGACATGGCCTCCGCAAACCATTCCTGCTAAATGTGATCTCCAAAAGCCAAATGGCACTCCATCCCTTCGAAGCCCTGCCGTGTGTCCAAACAGCCGTTTATTACCATATGTGGGGTATTGTTTTACTCGGGAGAAATTGCTTTACAAATTTTACAGTGCTTTTTCTCCTTCAGTCCTTGTGGAAATGAGAAAAAATTAGCTAAACCTACATTTTATTTTTTTTAAATTTAGATTGTCATTTTCAGGGCCTACTTCCAATAATTTATGCAAAAAACCTGTTGGGACAAAACGCTCACTATACCCCTAGCTAATTTCCTCAATGGGTGTAGTTTCCAAAATGGGGTCACTTGTGGGGGTTTTCCACTGTTTTGTCCCCTCAGGGGCTTTGTAAATGTGACATGGCCTCCGCAAACCATTCCTGCTAAACTTGAGCTCCAAAAGCCAAATAGCGCTCTTTCCCTTCTCAGCCTCGCCGTGTCTCTAAACAGCCGTTTATTACCACATGTGGGGTATTGTTTTACTCGGGAGAAATTGCTTTACAAATTTTACGGTGCTTTTTCTCCTTCAGTCTTTGTGGAAATGAGAAAAAATTAGCTAAACCTACATTTTCTTTGAAAAAATTTAGATTGTCATTTTCACGGCCTACTTCCAATAATTTATGCAAAAAACCTGTGGGGTCAAAACACTCACTATACCCCTAGATAATTTCCTCAATGGGTGTAGTTTCCGAAATGGGGTCACTTGTGGGGGGGTTTCCACTGCTTTGTCCCCTCAGGGGCTTTGTAAATGTGACAAGGCCTCCGCAAACCATTCCTGCTAAATTTGAGCTCCAAAAGCCAAATAGCGCTCTTTCCCTTCTAAGCCCTGCCGTGTCTCCAAACAACCGTTTATTACCACATGTGGGGTATTGTTTTACTCGGGAGAAATTGCTTTACAAATTTTACGGTGCTTTTTCTCCTTTAGTCCTTGTGGAAATGAGAAAAAAAATCGCTAAACCTACATTTTCTTTGAAAAAATGTAGATTTTTATTTTCAGGGCCTACTTCCAATAATTTCTGCAAAAAAACTGTTGGGTCAAATCGCTCACTAAAATATATTCTAACAATAATAAGGCCCCAAAATCCACTAGGTACTCCTTTGCTTCTGAGGCCGGTGCTTCAGTCCAGTAGCACGCTAGGGCCACATGTGGGATATTTCCTAAAACTGCAGAAACTGGGCAACAAATATTGAGTTGCATTTCTCTGGTAAAACCTTCTGGGTTATAAAAAAAATTGTTTTAAAAATTTATTTCTGCAAAAAAATATGAAATTTGTACATTTCACCTCTACTTTGCTTTAATTCCTGTGAAATGTGTAAAGGGTTAAGACATTTTCTAAATGCTGTTTTGAATACTTTGAGGGGTGAAGTTTTTAAAATGGGGTGACTTTTTGGGGGTTTCTAATATATAAGGCCCTCAAAGCCACTTCACAACTGAACTGGCCCCTGTAAAAATGGCCTTTTGACATTTTCTTGAAAATGTGAGAAATTGCTGCTAAAGTTCTAAGCCTTGTGATGTCATAGAAAAATAAAAGGATGTTCAAAAAACGATACCAATCTAAAGTAGACAAATGGGGGATGTTAATTAGCAACAATTTTGTGTGGTATAACTGCATGTCTTACAAGCAGATACATTTAAATTGCGAAAAATGCTAATTTTTGCAATTTTTCGCTAAATTTTGGTGTTTTTCACAATTAAATACTGAACATATCGAGCAAATTTTGCCAGTAACTTAAAGTCCAATGTGTCACGAGAAAACAATCTCAGAATCGCTTGGATAGGTGAAAGCATTCCGGAGTTATTACCACATAAAGTGAAACATGTCAGATTTGAAAAATGAGGCTCGGTCAGGAAGGTCAAAAGGTGGTTATAGAGGGAAGGGGTTAATCAATGTTTGTAATTGAGAGGGGGGTATTTCCCTAAATGGGACAATAAGGATGTGTATTTTTCTATTTCAGAAATACTTTTGTGTATTTTTTGGTTTAGACATTTTTTGGTTTTTCTAAGATATAATTATGTCTTCACGGTTCATTATATGCTTGGAATACATTTTTGTGGATAAGTTCCACAGAGGTCCTAATTTCCCAAACGTACGTAATTATAACTTAGCAGCCCTCCTTCACATCCTAGTAGACTGGACTCATAACACATCCCACTATTCGTCACCCTCCCTTGAGGCTCAATTTGCCAAACCTTTTTCTCTCTTATATATCCTGCACACTCCCAATGAACTGTTGCCAGAGGAGGTGTATGTCAACCCTCTTCTCTCCACAACCATTAAGGCATGGCATGTGATACGAAAACAGGCCAGGCTTGACACCTCGTTGTTATTACCACTAGTTGGCAATCCGAACTTTCAGACATCCCGCAACAATATTTGGTCAATAGGAGAGGGGTGGAGTGAGGTGCCTATCTGAGCTTATGCTAGCAGATGGTTTCCGTCCATTGACCTTTCAAGAATTTCAGGCTAAATTCCACTTCTCTTCCCAGTCACTATTCCCATTTTTATAGGCCTCTAGTTATGTAAGAAGAATCCTAAATCAAATCTCTCCAGACTCCTCCCAGGATCTCGTAATGAACCTGCTTATTAAATCCAAACAGACACAGGGGAAAACATTGCTGTGCTATAATTTTCTAAGGTCACCTAGTGATTATGCTGTTTCCCCGACTGGGGTACATTCTTGGTTCCAACAGTTTCCGTACCTAACCATCAAGGACATCATGGATAGTTTGTATTTAGCCTCAAAATGTCTCCCTTCTCCATCTTACTGGGACATGGCACTCAAACTTACTCATAGAGCGTATATATCGCCAATGCGGAACTACCTTATGGGCAGATTCCCCTCATCAGCTTTCCTGAAGTGCGCAACCTTGAACGCAGATCTCTACCATTGCTTGTGGAGTTGTCCTTGCATACAAAGTCTCTGGAACCGTGTTGAAAACTTTGCTGTTACGAATTTAGTAAATTTTGTCCCGCTATCGCCTACTTGGGCCGTATTTGGTATGCTGGATTCTAACACTCCTCCATGTGCCCCATTTCTGGCACTGCCCATAAAGCTATCCTGCAGGAGAGGCTCTCAATACAGCCCCCATCCTTACAACTGTTTCTACAGAAACTTTCTCATATCTTCAGGATGGACTGGGTGGAAGCCACCTTACATAACGAACTCAAGGTCAAAAAATTCTTTACCTTGTGGGAATCATTTATTGATACACTGCCGCAGCGAATAAAACAAAAACTCTCCACTTGCTTTCAATATACCACTTGGTATCTCGAACAAATCATTGTGGGAGACCCGGCGATTGCAAGCCAAATTTTGGTCGTGTTTATACCTCTCATTTATTAATTCCTTTTCCCTATGAGCGAATTATGTTTAACATCTCATGACTCGCACATTCTGATTTTGAACATTCCACCCCCTCTTTCCTCCTTCCCTTCATATACGCTGTTACTATCTATTGTTGACCTTATCTTACTGTTGATGACATTTGATTGTACCATTTGAATTGCTCTGTATATAATGAGGTTATAATACAGTGACTTATCTCAAATTATCCTACAAATGACATCATTGTATTGATGTGTTCTACAAAACGTACTGGAGCTGCTTATATGTGTCAATTCTCAACCTTTGTAAACTTACCTTCCCTCTCCCCTTCCTTCCCTCTTGTTATGTTGAAAAGATGACATATTTTGAAAATCCAAAATAAAAACAGTTAAAAAAAAGAGTGCCAGAGTGCCTTCACTTCTGCATCTGTTCTTTATCATCCTGATGTGACTCGACAGTTTTCTTTGGAGGTTGATGCTTCTTCCTTCGGTACTAGAGCACTCTTGTTTCAGAGAAATTCCAAGGGGAAAGTAGTATTGTGTGGATTCTTCTCCAAACTCTTCTCTCCTGCTGAGCACAACTACTCCATTGGGGACCGAGAATTACTCACTGTCAAGTTGGCCTTGGAAGAATGGAGACACCGGCTGGAGGGGGCTGCTCATCCCATCAACATCTTCACAGATCACAAAGCTCACACATGTTTACAGCCTGCACAGCAACTAAATCCCCGTCAAGCCAGATAGTCGCTGTTCTTCACAAGATTTAAATTTCTTCTTCACTTCTGTCCTACGGACAAACGCAATAAGGCTGATTCCCTGTCCCAGTCGTTCGAGACTGACGACTCTAAAGAAAGTCCACAACACATAATTGCCCTTCCAGGATAATTGTTGTAAACCCTCTACAGATCAAGGCCATACCTCCTGGAAAAATATTAGTTCGTCCAGTTTACAGGAAAATAATTATCCACAGGCGACATAATTCCAAACTGGCTGGGCACTCTGGTGTCCACAAAACTCGGGACTTTATTGCTTGTCACTACTGGTGGCCCACACTGCCTAGGTGTAAAGGAATCACTAGTTGAGCAATTCCCCAGAGTGAAGGTTATGGGATTGCTCTGTAAGCGATTTCCCAAAGGCAGCTGCAGAATTTCTGGATAGTGTGTGCAGGTAATCCACTACCTCAAGTCTATGGTCTTCACCAGAGCCCACTGCAAGGCAGGTGTAAAGGATCTGCCAGGCACTGCTTCGGGGTTAACTCCCAGAATTAATCAGTCAACACCTGAGTGTACATCCCTGAGACAGACACCAGCTTCCTCCACTCAGGCTGGCAGGCTTAGGAGTGGGAGAGCCTATCGCAACCTGGCCAGACTCAGCTAGCTCCCGCCCTCGGTCTATTTAAGCCTGCTCTTCCTGTCCATCTGTGCTTGTGAATTCTTTCCTTGAGGTTTCCTGGCCCAGCTACAGCTCCTGCTACTTTTTGATCCGGCTCCATACAGACCCCGGCTTACCGACTACTCTTCTGCTTTTCGCTTTGTACCTCGCACTCTCCTGGCTTGACTCGGCTCGTTCACTACTCTGTTGCTCACGGTGTTTCCGCGAGCAACTGCCCATTTCCCTTGCTTGTATTCCCTTGTTTGTTTGTCGTGTTTGTCATGCACTTACTGAGCGCAGGGACCGCCGCCCAGTTGTACCCCGTCGCCTAGGGCGGGTCGTTGCAAGTAGGCAGGGACAGAGTGGCGGGTAGATTAGGGCTCACTTGTCCGTTTCCCTACCCCCCCCCACCATTACAAATTCACAAGCCGTATACCTAGTCTACCCTGGTCCCTGACACCATTATGGAACCCCGTGAAACCCTGGCTCAGCAAATGCAGGGTCTCTCCCTACAGGTCCAGGCCCTGGCTCAGAGGGTCAACCAGCCTGATGCTACCTTGGTAGTTCCCCTCACCGCACCCCTTGAACCCCACCTCAAGTTGCCCGACCGGTTCTCAGGTGACCGGAGGGCTTTTCTCTCCTTTCGGGAGAGTTGTAGGCTTTACTTTCGCTTAAAGCCTCACTCCTCAGGTTCTGAGAGCCAGCGGGTGGGTATAATTATGTCCCGGCTCCAGGAAGGGCCCCAAGAGTGGGCCTTCTCCTTGGCTCCTGGCGCCCCTGAACTTTCCTCCGTTGATTGTTTCTTTTCTGCCCTCGGACTTATTTATGACGAGACTGACAGAACTGCCTTTGCCGAGAGTCAGCTGGTGACCTTACGTCAGGGTAAGAGACCTGTTGAGGAGTATTGCTCTGACTTTAGGAAGTGGTGCGTAGCTTCTCGGTGGAATGACCCTGCCTTAAGGTGCCAGTTTAGGTTGGGTCTGTCGAATGCCCTGAAAGACCTGCTAGTTAGCTATCCCTCTTCTGACTCCCTAGACCAGGTTATGGCTTTAGCGGTACGACTTGACCGACGTCTCAGGGAACGACAACGTGAACGTTTATGTGTTTTTTCCTCCGACTCCCCCATGATGCCTCCCGAAGTCCCGTTGCTTCGTTTCTCCCCTAAAGACTCAGAAATACCTATGCAACTCGGGGCCTCCGTGTCCCCTCAACAACGTAGAGAATTCCGCAGGAAGAATGGTCTCTGCTTCTACTGTGGGGATGTCAAGCATCAAGTAAACAACTGTCCCAAGCGTAAGAATGCTGTCAGAGAGCTCCCGCGTCTAAGTGATCATCGGGGAGGTCACTTGGGCGCACAGGTATTTCCCGTAAATATGAAACGTACTAAGATATTGCTTCCCTTTCAGGTCTCTTTTGGTGGTAGGTCTGCTACCGGCAGTGCCTTCGTGGATTCAGGGTCCTCTACTAATATCATGTCTGTGGAATTTGCTATGTCTCTCGCTATGCCTCTGATTGATTTGCCTAAACCTGTTCCGGTAGTGGGTATCGACTCCACTCCTCTTGCTAATGGTTATTTTACACAGCATACCCCTGTTTTTGAACTCCTTGTTGGCTCCATGCATTTGGAGCAATGCTCTGTACTATTGATGCAGGGATTATCGTACGATTTGGTTCTAGGTCTTCCCTGGTTGCAGTTGCATAATCCTACGTTTGACTGGAATACTGGGGAGCTAACCAAATGGGGTAATGAATGTTGTACGTCATGTTTTTCTGTTAATTCTATTTCTCCCCCTAAGGAGGTGAATACGCTACCCGAGTTTGTTCAGGACTTCGCTGATGTTTTCTCTAAAGAGGCCTCCGAAGTATTACCGCCTCATAGAGAATACGATTGCGCTATCGAATTGGTACCAGGAGCTAAGCTTCCTAAGGGTAGGATATTTAACCTTTCTTGTCCCGAACGTGAAGCCATGAGGGAGTATATCCAGGAATCCCTGGCCAAGGGTTACATTCGTCCCTCTTCTTCTCCGGTAGGTGCTGGCTTCTTCTTCGTAGGGAAGAAGGATGGGGGTCTTAGGCCATGCATTGACTACCGTGGCCTGAATAAGGTCACGGTAAGGAACCAGTATCCCCTTCCTTTGATTCCTGATCTCTTTAATCAGGTTCAGGGGGCCCAATGGTTCTCTAAATTGGACCTACGGGGGGCGTATAACCTTATTCGCATCAAAGAGGGGGATGAGTGGAAGACTGCGTTTAACACGCCCGAAGGCCATTTCGAATACCTCGTCATGCCCTTTGGGTTGTGCAATGCCCCTGCGGTCTTCCAGAACTTCATAAATGAGATTTTGAGAAATTACCTGGGGATATTTCTTGTAGTGTACCTTGATGACATATTGGTGTTTTCCAGGGACTGGTCCTCCCACATAGAGCATGTCAGGAAAGTGCTCCAGGTCCTTCGAGAAAACAAACTGTTTGCCAAAATCGAAAAATGTGTATTTGGGGTACAGGAGATACCATTTTTAGGTCAAATCCTCACTCCTCATGATTTCCGCATGGACCCTGCCAAGGTTCAGGCTGTGGCTGAATGGGTCCAACCTGCCTCCCTGAAAGCGCTACAGTGTTTTTTGGGGTTCGCTAACTATTACAGGAGATTTATTGCTAACTTCTCGGTCGTCGCTAAGCCTCTTACGGACCTCACTCGCAAGGGTGCTGATGTCCTCCATTGGCCCCCTGAGGCCGTCCAGGCTTTTGAGACCCTCAAGAAGTGCTTTATCTCGGCCCCCGTGCTGGTTCAGCCCAACCAAAGGGAGCCATTTATTGTGGAGGTTGACGCGTCCGAGGTGGGAGTGGGGGCCGTCTTGTCCCAGGGTACCAGCTCCCTCACCCATCTCCGCCCCTGTGCTTACTTTTCTAGGAAGTTTTCGCCCACGGAGTGTAACTATGATATTGGCAACCGCGAACTTTTAGCCATTAAATGGGCATTTGAAGAGTGGCGCCACTTCCTGGAGGGGGCTAGGCACCAGGTAACGGTCCTTACCGACCACAAGAATCTGGTTTTCCTAGAATCTGCCCGGAGGCTAAACCCGAGACAAGCTCGATGGGCGTTGTTTTTTACCAGATTCAATTTTTTGGTTACCTATAGGGCCGGGTCTAAAAATATTAAGGCGGATGCACTGTCGCGTAGCTTCATGGCCAGCCCTCCTTCGGAGGAAGATCCTGTTTGTATTTTGCCTCCAGGTATAGTCATTTCCTCTATCGAGTCCGATTTAGTCTCTGAAATTGCTGCTGATCAAGGTTCAGCTCCTGGGAACCTTCCTGAGAACAAGCTGTTTGTTCCCCTGCAATTCCGGCTAAGGGTACTTAGGGAAAATCACGACTCCGCACTATCTGGCCATCCAGGCATCCTGGGTACCAAACACCTCATTACCAGAAATTATTGGTGGCCTGGTTTGCCTAAAGACGTTAAGGCCTACGTCGCCGCCTGTGAGGTTTGTGCCAGGTCCAAGACTCCCAGGTCCCGACCAGCGGGCTTACTGCGTTCGTTGCCCATTCCCCAGAGACCTTGGACACATATCTCCATGGATTTTATCACCGATTTGCCTCCATCCCAAGGCAAGTCGGTGGTGTGGGTGGTGGTAGACCGCTTCAGTAAAATGTGCCACTTTGTGCCCCTCAAGAAACTACCCAACGCCAAGACGTTGGCTACCTTGTTTATCAAACACATCCTGCGTCTCCATGGGGTCCCCGTCAATATTGTTTCTGACAGAGGGGTACAATTTGTTTCATTGTTTTGGAGAGCCTTCTGTAATAAGTTGGGGATTGATCTGTCCTTCTCCTCTGCTTTCCATCCCGAAACCAATGGCCAAACGGAGAGGACTAATCAGTCTCTAGAACAATACTTAAGATGTTTTGTCTCTGACTGTCAATTTGATTGGGTCTCTTTCATTCCCCTCGCCGAATTTTCCCTTAATAACCGGGTCAGTAACTCGTCAGGGGTCTCTCCCTTTTTCTGTAATTTTGGGTTTAATCCACGGTTCTCCTCCGTTTCACCTGGTTGTTCCAACAATCCCGAGGTGGAGGTCGTTCATCGGGATCTGTGCACAGTCTGGGCCCAGGTTCAGAAGAACCTAGAGGCGTCCCAGAGCATACAGAAGGCTCAGGCCGATAGAAGACGTTCTGCTAACCCCCTGTTTGTGGTCGGGGATCTGGTGTGGTTGTCATCCAGGAACTTGCGTCTCAAGGTTCCGTCCAAAAAGTTTGCTCCCCGGTTTATTGGGCCGTATAAGGTCATTGAGGTCCTCAGTCCTGTCTCTTTCCGGCTGGAGTTACCCCCGTCTTTTCGTATACACAACGTGTTTCATGCCTCCCTCCTGAAACGCTGCTCCCCGTCCTTGGCCCCCTCGAGGAAACCTCCTGTTCCCGTCCTCACCCCTGAGGGGGTGGAATTTGAGGTGGCCAGGATCGTGGACAGCAAGATGGTCCAAGGCTCCCTCCAGTACCTGGTCCATTGGAGAGGATACGGGCCCGAGGAGAGGACTTGGGTACCCGCCCGGGATGTTCACGCTGGGGTATTGGTCAGGAGGTTCCACCTGCGTTTCCCCAGTAAGCCAGGTCCACTTAGAAAGGGTCCGGTGGCCCCTCATAAAAGGGGGGGTACTGTAAAGGATCTGCCAGGCACTGCTTCGGGGTTAACTCCCAGAATTAATCAGTCAACACCTGAGTGTACATCCCTGAGACAGACACCAGCTTCCTCCACTCAGGCTGGCAGGCTTAGAAGTGGGAGAGCCTATCGCAACCTGGCCAGACTCAGCTAGCTCCCGCCCTCGGTCTATTTAAGCCTGCTCTTCCTGTCCATCTGTGCTTGTGAATTCTTTCCTTGAGGTTTCCTGGCCCAGCTACAGCTCCTGCTACTTTTTGATCCGGCTCCATACAGACCCCGGCTTACCGACTACTCTTCTGCTTTTCGCTTTGTACCTCGCACTCTCCTGGCTTGACTCGGCTCGTTCACTACTCTGTTGCTCACGGTGTTTCCGCGAGCAACTGCCCATTTCCCTTGCTTGTATTCCCTTGTTTGTTTGTCGTGTTTGTCATGCACTTACTGAGCGCAGGGACCGCCGCCCAGTTGTACCCCGTCGCCTAGGGCGGGTCGTTCCAAGTAGGCAGGGACAGAGTGGCGGGTAGATTAGGGCTCACTTGTCCGTTTCCCTACCCCCCCCCACCATTACAGCAGGTTGGATTTGGCTGCATAGAACCTAGGTTGCATTAACAGTATACAGTGTTGGACAGGAGGTGCAATGCAGGCAATACCAGAATGGAAACCAGACAGAGGGTCAACAGCAAACAGAGTACACAAGCAGGAGAGACTCTTAAGTCCAAATCAGAAAGCAGAAGAATACCAGGCGTTACAGAGGTCAAAACCAGAATGTCCAAATCAGTGAGCAAAAGGGTTAACTTAAAGACAAAGCCGAGGTCCAGTTCCAATAACCCAAATAGTCAGATGATACAGGGAGTAGCCAGGAGCTTGATCAGATATTGCATACACAAAGAAATTCACAAGCAACAATAAAAGAACTGACCTGACTTGAATACTCCACCCTAGAATCTGATAGGAAGAAGACAGAGTGTCACGGTCTGTGGGTATGTGGCCCACTAGGCCGCATCGCCGTAACGGGGAGGCAGATGGCAAAACAAAAGACCACCCAATCAATACAAAGTCCAGCACAAGGGTACCTGAATAGTCCAGACAGTGGCAGAGGCTGTAGCACGGTGGGGCTGAATGTGGCAGGTTGCACCAGATGTGGCGGAAGACAGCAGGTGCAGCAGGTTGCGCCAGACATGGCGGACAACAGTAGGCGCAGCAGGACACGACTCCAACACTAGACAGGCTCAGGAACAATGCACAGCATGGTATACAGGATACAGGTAGCGGGGCAAGGGAACACTGGGAACAGGATAACACTGAGGGACCATTTGCATAGACTAACATGGGAATTACTAACAACGCTCAGGCAGGGTGTGAAGGGGCAGAGCCCCCTTATTTAGTCCAGAGTGATTGGGGCTAATTTAAAATATAATTCATGTGCATACCCTTAGGGACAGTGCCGAACGGAGAGGAAGTGAGTGCTGGCGTCTCCTAGGAAGGAGATGCCGGCCAGCACTCACAGATCTATGGCTGCGGCTGCTGAAGGGTGAGTAGGAACGGCGGTCCGTGGCCATGGACGCTACAAAGAGAAATAAGATTGTTTCTGCAACTCAAACCAGAGCTACCCAGAAACTAGGCTAGTAATCATGACAATCTTAATGAGACGGACATTTCCTAACAGTACCCCCTTTTCTACGAGGGGCCATCGGACCCTTCAACCTCGGCCTAGGTTTCAAAGGAAACTTCAAATGAAAAACTTTAACTAACTAAGGCTTTAATTAGCATGGACTGAATAGGCAGTAACCCACGTTCGTTCTTTAAGCCCACACCCCTTCCAGTGCACCAAGTACTGGAGAGTACCCCTGACCCTTCTGTAATCTATAATCCTTTGAACCTCAAATTCCATATCTCCTTCTACCTGAATAGGAGGAGGAGATTTCCTGAGTGGATTAAATGGTGGTACAAGTTTTTTAAGGAGAGATTTGTGAAAAACATCATGAATTGTAAAAGATGCCAGGCAAAAAGACACAAGGTTAATAACTTCAACAATTTCATATGGACCAATAAACTTATGAGGCGGTACTTAGGAGCAAACATACGACATCATTGTTTCAGTCGCAGATTCTTACTAGAAAGCCACACCTTTTGACCCACACTAAACACAGGACCCACCGTACGTCTTTTGTCAGCAGGTTTCTTTTGAATAACTTGGGAGTTCTTCAGGTTTCGATTGAACCTGAGCACAAACCATGAACAGGTTATTTTATTCAACTTCCACCTCAGGGTTATCACAAGATGAGGTGGAAAATGAACCAAAACTACGATAAAAGAAGAAAAGCGAGGTATCAAGAGAAACATGGAGGCAATTATTTATAGCAAATTCCACTAATGGAAGATACGAGACACATTCAACCTGGTTATCAGCAATATAACACCTAAGATATTGTTTCAAGGTTTGATTAAAGCACTCGGTTTGACCATTAGTTTCAGGGTGAAAAGCAGAAGAGAAAGATAACTGCACACCAAGTTTCTTACAGAAAGCTCTCCAGAAGTTAGCCACAAATGGTATACCTCTATCAGAGACAATATTTTTCGGAATACCATGCAGGTGAATCACCTGGTCAATAAATAATTTAGACAGAGTTATGGAAGCAAGGAGTTGAAGCAAAGGAATGAAATGACACATTTAACTGAAACGGTCCACCACAACCCAAATAACAATTTTCCCTTCAGAGGGAGGCAAATCAGTGATAAAACCCATAGACAGATGAGACCAAGGTTTCTGTGGAACAGACATTGGAAGTAGTTCTCCCATAGGACAAACTTGAGGAGTCTTAGCGCGAGCGCAGACATCACAGTCAGAAACATAGGAACAAACATCACGAGATAAAGGCGGCCACCAGTAGAGCCGTGAGACTAATTTTTTAGTGCCAGTTATCCCTGGATGGCCACACAAAATAGAATCATGTATGTCATTGAGCAAACAAAATCTGAACTGAGGAGGTACCAACAATCTCCCAGCAGGAATGGTTTGCGGAGCGAGTTGCTGACATTCTTTAAAGAGACTCTGTCACCACATTATAAGTGCCCTATCTCCTATATAAGGAGATCGGTGCTATAATATAGGTGACAGCAGTGCTTTTATTTAGAAAAACAATCTATTGTTACCACTTTATGAGCGATTTTTAGCTTTATGCTAATTAGTTTCTTAATGCCCAAGTGGGCGTGTTTTTACTTTAGACCAAGTGGGCGTTGTACAGAGGAGTGTATGACGCTGACCAATCAGCGTCATACACTTCTCTCCATTAATTTACACAGCACTAGCGATAAAGCTACATACACACACACTATAACGTTACTGCAGTGTCCAGACTATGAATATACATTACCTCCAGCCAGGACGTGATGTTTATTCAGGATCCTGACACTTCTGAATCTTTTCTGTGAGATTTACAGCAAGGCAAAAGTAATCTCGCGAGATTATGCTGTAAACTGTCATTTAAAACGAGATTACGTTTGCCTTGCTGGAAATCTCACAGAAAAGATTCAGAAGTGTCAGGATTCTGAATAAACATCACGTCCTGGTTGGAGGTAATGTATATTCATTGTCAGGACACAACTGTAACGTTAGTCTTTGTGTATGTGGCTGAACATAGCGATATAGCTATATCGCTAGTGCTGTGTAAATGAATGGAGAGAAGTGTATGATCCTGATTGGTCAGCGTCATACACTCCTCTGTACAACGCCCACTTGGTCTAAAGTAAAAACAAGCCCACTCGGGCATTAAGAAACTAATTAGCATAAAGCTAAAATCACTCCTAACGTGGTAAAAATAGATTGTTTTTCTAAATAAAAAGCACTGCTGTCACCTACATTATAGCGCCGATCTCCTTTTATAGGAGATAGGGCACTTATAATGTGCTGAGAGAGTCTCTTTAATCTCAGTTGCAATACCAGACGATATTGCAGAAACCACTATCCCCTTAGATAAAATAGGTTGAGGGTGAATGTTGGGGACCTGTGAGGAACAGAAACTTCAAGATAATGTGTCGGTGTAAAGGATCTGCCAGGCACAGCTTCTGTATCTACGCCCATAGGTAATCAGTCTGCACCTGCTTCTATGTCTGTGAGACTGACTCCTTCCACCACTCAGGATGGCAGGCTTAGGAGTGGGAGAGCCTATCGCAGCCTGGCCAGACGGAGCTAGCTCCCGCCCTCTGTCTATTTATACCTGCCTTTCCTGTTCCTCCTTGCTTGTGATTCTTCTCATTTGGTTTCCTGGCCCTGCTGCAGCTTCTTGAACTATTTGTCCCTGCTTCATATTGACCCCGGCTTACTGACTACTCTCCTGCTCTGCGTTTGGTACCTCGTACACTCCTGGTTTGACTCGGCTTGTTCACTACTCTCCTGCTCTGCGTTTGGTACCTCGTACACTCCTGGTTTGACTCGGCTCGTTCACTACTCTTGTTTCTCACGGTGTTGCCGTGGGCAACTGCCCCATTTCCCTTAGCTTCTGTGTACCCTTGTTTGTTTGTCTGTCGTGCACTTATTGAGCGTAGGGACCGTCGCCCAGTTGTACCCCGTCGCCTAGGGCGGGTGGTTGCAAGTAGGCAGGGACTGAGTGGCGGGTAGATTAGGGCTCACTTGTCTGTTTCCCTACCCCTATCATTACAGTCGGCCCTGACATTTTTAGACCCGGGTCTGTAGGTTACAATAAAGAGAGTGTCATCTGTGCCAAGTGTCGGCCACGCCAAGTGTGTACCACGTCAAGTGTCTTACTACGCCAATTGCCTGCCAAACCAAGTGCCTGTCAAGTGTTCTATCCAGGTACTCTTGTCCTAGAGACTATCATTGACTATTGTTTGTCAAGCTGCTACTCCGCCACGGCAGAGCGGCCTAGTGGGTCCAAATACCCCACAGTCTCGACAGTAAGACACTCCCTTTGTTCTTGGATTGGCCAGAACTGCTCATGTGAAAATCTGGTCAAACCGAGAACAATGGGAGTGTCTCAGACTCATAGTCTAAGAAGCGCTGCAGCCATGTTGGAACAACACTGAGGGGACCCCAAAGCGGCAGATTCATGGCAGAGGGGCACAACTGGAGGGCGCCAGGTAATATAACTCCATACATCCCGTCATATTTATAATGTTGTTGCAGGACCATATGGTAGCATTAAAGTACCCCTAGACTCTGATAATATACTCTAATGCACCTATTAAAGTATAGCATGTGGATAAAGTGAGTACCCCTTAGAGAGATATATTAATGGTTGAGAACCCAGGGTTTAGTTAGACCAGTCACACTTCACCATCTGGACAAGTTTTGGTGGGTGCCAAAAAAACTGTCCTGGCCAAATGCATAATATAAAATATTAAATTTGAGAAAAATAAATAATGGTTTGTGTCTGTTTTTCATGGTTTGGGCTTTGCCGCCTTGTACAAATAAGTGAAAATTTTAACACAAGATTATATAATAACAATCTAATAAATGCTTTAGATGTTGTGCCAGTATTTAGGAGAAGATAATTTCCAATTCAATTCTCTGCCAAGGGTGCAGTGGAACAATCTGTCTTTCCTGCACAGAACATTGACCTAATCTCCCCTTTGCAATGCCCCCCAGTTTCAGAAAGTTAATTGTAAGGGGTCCAGGCAGCGATTATGATATCACATATATTGTGGTAAACTCTCAGAGGATAGACTAGGCTGGATATCACTGCATACATCTCACAGTTTTGACCAAAACTAGGTCTGTACATATTTTCAGCCTCTGAATGAAAACAAGCATGAGTTTTTTAGAAATCTAAACAACATCAGAATACAATTATTACATTCTCTTTAAAAACTTTTTAAGGGTATGTGCACACGCTAGCTGGCTTTTACGTCTGAAAAGACAGACTGTTTTCAGGAGAAAACAACTGCGTCGTTTCAGACGTAAAAGCTCCTCCTCGCATTTTGCGAGGCGTCTTTGACGCGCGTAAATCTTGAGCTGCTCTTCATTGACTTCAATGAAGAACGGCTCAAATTACGTTGCACAGAAGTGCCCTGCACTTCTTTGCCGAGGCAGTCATTTTACGCGTCGTCGTTTGACAGCTGTCAAACGACGACGCGTAAATTACATGTCGTCTGCACAGTACGTCGGCAAACCCATTCAAATGAATGGGCAGATGTATGCCGACGTATTGTAGCCCTATTTTCAGACGTAAAACTAGGCATAATGCGCCTCGTTTACGTTTGAAAATAGGTCGTGTGAACCCAGCCTATCAGTGCTGTACAGAAATAGCAGTATCCATATCACAATACTAGCCAAAGTGTGCATTTAATAATACAAAACATGGTGCCCATTAAATAGCACTAGACAAAGTGCCTATAATGCCAGCTATAGTTTTCATCATACAATAGTAACCAGCTATGTTTTCATCATACAATAGTACCAGCTATAGCGAACTATCTATAAGATGGTTCCCCATAAATAATTGATAAATAAATGTTAATTATTCATTATTTTGTAAATGAAAGACTCGCTAAAAGTGAAAACGTTCATAAATTGGCGGTATCTTAAATCCGCAGCATGTCAGTTTTTGCTGCGTTTTCGTTGCTTTTCTGTTAGTTTTCCCTATTAAATCCAATGGGAGTGTGAAACCTGTAAGAAATAGCCAAGTGTTGTGACTTTTGCGGAGAAAACGCTTCAATTTTGCCGCAAAAATCCCAACTCAGAAAAACACCAAATCATTGTGGGAGACCCGGCGATTGCAAGCCAAATTTTGGTCGTGTTTATACCTCTCATTTATTAATTCCTTTTCCCTATGAGCGAATTATGTTTAACATCTCATGACTCGCACATTCTGATTTTGAACATTCCACCCCCTCTTTCCTCCTTCCCTTCATATACGCTATTACTATCTATTGTTGACCTTATCTTACTGTTGATGACATTTGATTGTACCATTTGAATTGCTCTGTATATAATGAGGTTATAATACAGTGACTTATCTCAAATTATCCTACAAATGACATCATTGTATTGATGTGTTCTACAAAACGTACTGGAGCTGCTTATATGTGTCAATTCTCAACCTTTGTAAACTTACCTTCCCTCTCCCCTTCCTTCCCTCTGTTATGTTGAAAAGATGACATATTTTGAAAATCCTACATAAAAACAGTTAAAAAAAAGAGTGCCAGAGTGCCTTCACTTCTGCATCTGTTCTTTATCATCCTGATGTGACTCGACAGTTTTCTTTGGAGGTTGATGCTTCTTCCTTCGGTACTAGAGCACTCTTGTTTCAGAGAAATTCCAAGGGGAAAACTTTTTTGGTTTAAAATGAATAAGAAAAGTCTATACTTACCACCTGAGTGTTGTCATAAAGATGCTGTAATGATGGGGGTAGGGAAACGGACAAGTGAGCCCTAATCTACCCTCCACTCTGTCCCTACCTACTTGCAACGACCCGCCCTAGGCGACGGGGTACAACTGGGCGGCGGTCCCTACGCTCAGTAAGTGCACGAGACAAACAGACAAGGGTACACAAAGCTAAGGGAAATGGGGCAGTCGCCCACAGCAACACCGTGAGCAACAAGAGTGGTGAACGAGCCGAGTCAAACCAGGAGTGCACGAGGTACCAAACGCAGAGCAGGAGAGTAGTCAGTAAGCCAGGGTCAGTATGGAGCAGGATCAAATAGTTAGAAGCTGTAGCTGGGCCAGAAAACCACACAAGAAGAATCACAAGCAAAGGAGGAACAGGAAAGGCAGGTATAAATAGACAGAGGGCGGGAGCTAGCTCCGTCTGGCCAGGCTGCGATAGGCTCTCCCACTCCTAAGCCTGCCATCCTGAGTGGTGGAAGATGGAGTCAGTCTCAGAGACATAGACTCAGGTGCAGACTGATTACCTATGGGCGTATACACAGAAGTTGTGCCTGGCAGATCCTTTACAGATGCTTTATTCTGTTCTTCTTTTAGGCCAGTCTCCTGTAATGACTTTTAATCCCATGTAACTACTGCAGCCAATCACTGCAGGGTCATCCCAGAAGGCTGGACTGAACGGACAATTGATGAATGCATCGTCATGACTACGGTAAGTATGAACTCAAAAAACACAATTTGGTTGTATGGATACAATGTTTAGTTTTACGCAGCCTATCCGACCCTTGGGAACCTGGCCTTAATGGTTCTTAAAAGAGGTTAAACTCCCTGTAGAGCCGTATTAGAATACTTACTGTTACAGCGAACTACATCAAGTGGCTGAAAATGTACAGGAATTTCCACTCTGACATATGACCTAAGTGAAAAAAATTGGAGCTATTTTATTTTTACAAATATCATTTTACAAATAAATAATTTGACAAGAAGAGCCAAAAACACTTGCATTATATTTTTGCATTTGCATTTGCATATATATATATATATATATATATATATATATATATATATATATATATATATATACACACATACACACACACACACACACACACACACACACACACGAACACACACAGCTATTAGCAATAACATTAAAACCACTGCTGACAGGTAAAGTGAATAAATTATTGGTTGTCTTGTAACAATGGCGCCTGTCAAGAAGTGGGATGTATTAGACAGCAAGTGATCAGTCAGTTCTTTTTAGTTGATTTGTTGGATACGGGAAAAATGGGCAAGTGTAAGGATCTGAGCAACTTTGAAGAGGGCCAAATTGTGAAAGATAATTGGGTCAAATCATCCCGGTATGTAGAGGCTAGCACTTACCAAGAATGGTACAAGGAAGGGCATTTGGCAAACTGGCAACAGGGTCATAGGCACCCAAGGCTCATTGATGATCATGAGGAATGTAGATTAGCCTGTCTGGTCTGATCCCACAGAAGAGCTACTGTAGCACAAAGTGCTGAAATGTTACTGCTGGCTATGATAGAAAGATGTCAGAACTTCAGTGCATCGCAGCTTGCTGTGTTTTGATCTGCATAGCCGAAAGCACCTACAATGGGCACATGAGAATCAGAACTGAATCATGAAGCAATGGAAGAAGTTGACCTGGTCTGCTGAAGCACATTTTTTTAACGTCATGTGGATGAATGAGTGAGATGGCACCAGGCTGCACTATGGGAAGTAGACAAGCTGGTGTAGGCAGTGTGTTCAGGGGCGTAACTAGGAAAGACTGGGCCCCATAGCAAACTTTTGACTGGGGCCCCCCTACATGCTACACGCAGCCCTCCTTATAGATAGTGCCCCCTGTAGATTGTGCCATATAGCCCCCTGTAGACAGTGCTATACAGCCCCCCATGTAGATAGTGCCATACAGCTCCCCCTGTATATATTGCCACACCGCCCCCATTAGTAGATGGTGTCACACAGCCCCCATTAGTAGATAGTGCCACACACAGACCCCTGTAGATTGTGCCACACACAGCCCACTGTATATAGCGCCACAGCCCTCTCTCTTGTAAATAGTGCCATACAACCCCCCTAGTAGATAGTGCCACACGGCCCCCCCATAGTAGTGTCGCACAGCCCCTTGTTAATAGTGCCACACAGCCCCCCTGTATAGTGCTACACAGCCCCCCTTGTATATAGGGCCACACAGCCCCCTTGTATATAGTGCCACCCTGCTCCCACCTTGTATATAGAGCCACCCTGCTCCCCCCTTGTATATAGTGCCACTCTGCTCTCCCATGTATATAGTGCCTCCCTGCTTCCCCTTGTATATACAGTGGAGGAAATAAGTATTTGATCCCTTGCTGATTTTGTAAGTTTGCCCACTGTCAAAGTCATGAACAGTCTAGAATTTTTAGGCTAGGTTAATTTTACCAGTGAGAGATAGATTATATTAAAAAAGAAAAAAGAAAATCGCATTGTCAAAATTATATGTATTTATTTGCATTGTGCACAGAGAAATAAGTATTTGATCCCCTACCAACCATTAAGAGTTCAGCCTCCTCCAGACCAGTTACACGCTCCAAATCAACTTGGTGCCTGCATTAAAGACAGCTGTCTTACATTGTCACCTGTATAAAAGACTCCTGTCCACAGACTCAATTAATCAGTCTGACTCTAACCTCTACAACATGGGCAAGACCAAAGAGCTTTCTAAGGATGTCAGGGACAAGATCATAGACCTGCACAAGGCTGGAATGGGCTACAAAACCATAAGTAAGACGCTGGGTGAGAAGGAGACAACTGTTGGTGCAATAGTAAGAAAATGGAAGACATACAAAATGACTGTCAATCGACATCGATCTGGGGCTCCATGCAAAATCTCACCTCGTGGGATATCCTTGATCCTGAGGAAGGTGAGAGCTCAGCCGAAAACTACACGGGGGAAACTTGTTAATGATCTCAAGGTAGCTGGGACCACAGTCACCAAGAAAACCATTGGTAACACATTACGCCGTAATGGATTAAAATCCTGCAGTGCCCGCAAGGTCCCCCTGCTCAAGAAGGCACATGTACAGGCCCATCTGAAGTTTGCAAATGAACATCTGGATGATTCTGAGAGTGATTGGGAGAAGGTGCTGTGGTCAGATGAGACTAAAATTGAGCTCTTTGGCATTAACTCAACTCGCCGTTTTTGGAGGAAGAGAAATGCTGCCTATGACCCAAAGAACACCGTCCCCACTGTCAAGCATGGAGGTGGAAACATTATGTTTTGGGGGTGTTTCTCTGCTAAGGGCACAGGACTACTTCACCGCATCAAAGGGAGAATGGATGGAGACATGTACCGTCAAATCCTGAGTGACAACCTCCTTACCTCCACCAAGACATTAAAAATGGCTCGTGGCTGGGTCTTCCAGCACGACAATTACCCGAAACATACAGCCAAGGCAACAAAGGAGTGGCTCAAAAAGAAGCACATTAAGGTCATGGAGTGGCCTAGCCAGTCTCCAGACCTTAATCCCATCGAAAACTTATGGAGGGAGCTGAAGATCCGAGTTGCCAAGCGACAGCCTCAAAATCTTAATGATTTACAGATGATCTGCAAAGAGGAGTGGGCCAAAATTCCATCTAACATGTGTGCAAACCCCATCATCAACTACTAAAAATGTCTGACTGCTGTGCTTGCCAACAAGGGTTTTGCCACCAAGTATTAAGTCTTGTTTGCCAAAGGGATCAAATACTTAGTTCTCTGTGCACAATGCAAATAAATATATATAATTTTGACAATGTGTTTTTGTTTTTTGTTTTTTTATATAATCTATCTCTCACTGGTAAAATTAACCTAGCCTAAAAATTCTAGACTGTTCATGTCTTTGACAGTGGGCAAACTTACAAAATCAGCAAGGGATCAAATACTTATTTCCTTCACTGTAGTTCCACCCTGATCCCCCATTGTATATAGTGCCACCCTGCTCTTCCTTGTATATAGTGCCCCTTGCTCCCCCTTATATATAGTGCCACCCTTCTCCTCCCTTGCATATAGTGCCACCCTGCCCCACCTGAATATAGTGCCACCCTGCTCCCCCACTTGTATATAGTGCCACACAACGCCCCTTGTATATAGGGCCACACAGCTCCCTTGTATATAGTGCCACCCTGCTCCCACCTTGTATATAGTGCCACCCTGCTCCCCCCCTTGTTTATAGTGCCACCCTGCTTCCCCTTGCATATAGTGCCACCCTGATCCTCCCTTGTATATAGTGCCTCCCTGCTCCCCCTTGTATATAGTGCCCCCTGCTCTTCCCTTGTATACAGTGCCACCCTGCTCCCCCCGTGTATAAAGTGCCACCCTTCTCCTCCCTTGCATATAGTGCCACCCTGCACCACCTGTATATAGTGCCACACAGCCTGCCCAAAAAATATTGTACTTACCTTGCCCTGTTCCCGCGACGGATGGAGCGCTGCAAAGGCTCTGGTCAGGACACATACGCAGACCAGACATCATCACTCCAGCCTGCGCAGGGAGTCTTCCCAGCGCCTTATAGGCTGCAGACCTAAAGTGGCCTGCAGCCTCTGTGCCGATTCTACGTTTTCTGCTGCCTGAGGTAAAAATTTAAATGGTGCCCCCCAGATTTTGATTGACATCCCCCTCGCTGTTCTATATAACTACCAGCCTCCTCAACTCTTGCGGATGCGCCGTTGCCTTGTACTCCCCTGGCATGAGCGGTGCAGCGATGAAGCCAGGCAGAATACACCTTGCTGTATGGTGCTTGCCCAAGTAGTACAAGGCAATGGCGCATCTGAGAAAGTTAGATCAGCCAGGGGGATGTCAATCAAACATGGAAAGGCGGGTTTGGAGGCAGGACTATGTGACTCTTCAGGATAGTGGCACCGCCCCATGACCCTTTAATGAATAATTAGCATATAGCGTGCACCGTTTTAAAAGTTGATTTTATAGATTTTGCTGAATCTGAAAAAAACATACAGGGGAATCTTTGGAAATATTGTCAGGTAATGTATTACTGCATGGTGACAGTTCAATGGGTTAAAACTACCAGACAGGTTCCCATTAAATATACAATGAATTGAAAACAATTCCATCTGCCCTGCAACTTTGTTATTATAAATATATACTGACCACGAACTCCTCCCGCCCTTCTCTCCAGAAATGTCTGCACATACGGCCTTCCTGTTCCGCAACCACCACTAGGGTGTGCTCGCGAGCTCAGTCCAGCCTTAAGGAGCCAGAGTGCACACATGTGTGAGATTGAGCTGATTGCTCCCTGATCACCCTGGACTATAAGAAGGGCTTTGCCCTCTCTGCATTGCCTAAGCTTTGTTGTCATTACCCTAGTCTGTATTTGCGAATGGCATTCTAAGTGTTTTCCAGTTCCCAGTGTTTCCCGTTCCTACTACCTATAACCTGTATCCCGTGCTATCCTGGTCCAAGTGCCGTATTGAGTTGGAGTTGTGCTGCGCTGAGTACCACGCCTGTCCTGCTATACCACGCCTGGTGCCTGCCTGCTGCCTAGTCCCAGCCGAGCCTGTCTTGCTACTGTTTGATCTACCACAGGTACACCTATATGAACTATAGACTGTGACCTGTGTCCTGTTGGCCATCTGCCATACTGTTAAGGCGGTACGACCCAGTGGGTCCACGTTCCCAATGTGACATACACTATATAATTACAGCATCAGAACCAAGCTCATACATATATATACGGCACGAGAACCAAGCTCATTACATATATACAGCACCAGAACAAAACTTAATACATATATACAGCTCCAGTACCAAGCTCAGTACATAAATACAGCACTAGAACAAAGCTCTGCATATATACAATACCAGAAACAAAGCTCAATACATATATACATTACCAGAACAAAGCTCAGTACATAAATGCAGCCCCAGAACCAAGCTCTGTACATATATACATCACCAGAATGAAGCTCAGTGTCATGGTGGGTGTGTGGACCCACTGGGCCGTACAGCCATAGCGGGATAGCAGCTGGCCAACAGGATACCAAGTCAATGTCTAAAGTTCGAATATGGGTACCTGTGGTAATTTCAGACAGTAGCGATGGTAGGCTCGGATGGGACCTTGACAGCAGGCAGACACCAGGTGCGGTGTAACACAGAAGGCCTAGTATACGGTACCACATGACTCCAATGCTCAATGGCACAGGAACAAGGTAGCACGGGATACAGGATACAGGTAGCAGGTACAGGAACACTGGGAACTTGAAAACACTAAGGGACCATTTGCAATGGTTAACACAGGTAAACGTAACAAGGCTCAGGCAATGAAGGAAGGGGTAGGGCCCTTCTTATGGTACAGGGTGATCATGGGCTAATTTGACAAACAATTCATGTATGAACACAGCAGAGTGAAGCGGAAGTGAGCGCTGGATTCTCCTGAGGAGGAGATGCGGGCCAGTGCTCACTAATCCATGGCTGCGGCCTCCTGGGGTGAGTAATCCCAATGGTCCTCGGCCATGAGTGTCACACTCAGTACATATATACAGAACCAGAACATAGCTCATACATATATACAGCACCAGAACAAAGCTCAGTACATATACACAGCACCATAACAAAACTCAGTACATAAATACAGCACCAAAACAAAGCTCAGTGTCACGGTGCGGGGTGTAGACCCACTGGGCTGTACCGCGAAGCGGATAGGCAGCTGGCCAACCAGGTACAGTACAATGTCTATAGTCCAGAAAGAGTATCGATGGCAATGTAGAAAGTAGCGGTGATTCAGGCTTAACCCTTTCACGACCAAGGACGAAAATGCACGTCCTGGTCGGCTGCTAGTTCCCGCACCAGGACGTGCATTTTCGTCCGCATTTCAAACTGTCACTCTGTGTAAACACAGAGTGACAGACCCGCGCTGACAGCTGTCCTAGACAGCTGAGACATGAGTCTCGCCGGACAGCGGACCATCGCCGCTGCTTTCGGCAGTTAACCCCTTAAGTGCGGCGACGGATTGCCGTCGCCGCATTTAAGTGGTTTGAAGCACATCGGCAGCCCCCAAGAAGTGATCGTGGGGGATACCGATGCTTGTCACGGCAATCGGAGGTCAGATAATGACCTCCGGGTTGCCATGTACGGAAGCCTCGGAGGAACAGCCTCCGGCCGTTCCTCCTCTGCTTCCTGTCAGTGTGACAGTCACGTCACAATGACAGTTAGAGTACATCACACTACGTGTGTAGTGTAATGTACTCTAGCAGCGATCAAAGCTGCAAGTCTGAGTGTCCCCTAGTGGGACAAGTTAAAAAAGTAAAAAAAAGTAATAAAAATGTTTTAAAAAAAGTGTAAAAATAAAAGTTAGAAGTGATATAAACATGAACTGCTTTTTTTCCTATAATAAAACTTTTATTATAGAAAAAAAATGAACACGTTAAAAAAGTACACATATCTGGTATCACCGCGTTCGTAACGACCCCAACTATAAAACTGCAATGTTATTTTCCCCGCACGATGAACACCCCCAAAAAAATCAATAAAAAACGACGACAGTATCACAATTTTTTTGGTCACCACCCCTCCCAAAATAAAGAATAAAAAGTGATCAAAAAGTCGCATGTTCCCAAAAATAGTACCAATAAAAACTTCTATCCGTCCCGCAAAAAACAAGCCCTTACACAGCTTTTTTGACTAAAAAATAAAAAAATTATGGCTCTCTGAATATGGTGACACAGAATTTTTTTTGTTTATAAATAAGTCATTTTATTGTGCAAACGCTAAAAAAAAGGACCAAACCTATAAATATATGGTATCGCCGTAATCGTACCAACCCGCAGAATAAAGTAAAAATGTCATTTATAGCGTACGGTGAGCACCGCAAAAAGAAAACCTAAAAAACAGTGTCAGAATTCCTGTTTTTTGCTCAGGATTGCAAAAAAATGGAACAAAAAGTGATAAAAAAAAATAAATCGCATGTACCCCAAAATGGTACCAATAAAAACTGCAGCTCCTCCCGCAAGAAATAAGCCCCACACCACTCTATTGATGAAAAAATAAAAAAGTTATGGCTCTTGGAAAGCAGGGAGTGAAAATCTAAAATATGAAAGCAAAAAATGGATCAGTCCTGAAAGGGTTAATTCATTTCTAATGAAAAAACGTATGACCACATGTGGGGTATTTCCGTACTCGGGAGAAATTGCTTTATAAAAAATGGTTGTTTTTTTCCTCCTTTATCCCTTGTGAAAATGAGAAAATGCAACATTTTAGTGGAAAAAATTTTGATATTAATTTTCGCGCCCTAATTCTAATAAACTCTGCAAAAGACCCGTGGGGTGTAAATGCTCACTATACCCCTAGAAAAATTCCTTGAAGGTTTTTCCAAAATGGGGTCACTTTTGGGGGAGTTTCCACTGTTTTGGTCCCTCCAGTGCATTGCAAATGCGACATTGCACCGAAAACCATTCCAGCAAAATCATAAATCCAAATGGCGCTCCTTCCCTTCTGAGCCCTGCTGTGGGTCCAAACAGCAGTTTATTACCACATATGGGGTATTGTCGTAATCGGGAGACATTGCTTTACAAATGTTGGGGTGCATTTTCTTCGTTATTCCTTGTAAATAATAAAAATTTCTATGTTGTTTCAGAAAAAAAGTACATTTTAATTTTTACAGACTAATTCCAATATATTTAGCGAAAAACCTGTGTGGTCAAAATGCTAACTATACCCCTAGATAAATACCTTAAGGGGTCTAGTTTTCGAAATGGGGTCGTTTATGGGCAGTTTCTATCGTTCTGGCAGCTCAAAGCCTCTCCAAATGTACAGTGGGGCCTAAAACATTTTCAAGCAAAATATGAGTCCTGAAAGCCTCCGGGTGCTCCCTTCCTTTGGGGCCCTGCCGTGTGTCCAAACAACGCATTAGGGCCACAATGTGGGTATTTTTGAAAACAGGAGAAAGAGGGTGATAGATTTTGGGGTGTGTTTCTTCATTTTCAAATTCGCTTTACAAAGAAATCGGTCTTCAAACAAATACTTTTATGAAAAAAGTGAAATTCTTTTTTTTTTCACCTGATATGCATTAAATTTAGCAAAGAACTGTGGGGTCAAAATAATTAATATATACCTAAATAATTACGTTATGGGGTCTAGTTTTCTAAATGGGGTAGTTTATGGGGAGTTTCTATCGTTCTGGCAGCTCAAAACCTCTCCAAATGTACAGTGGGGCCTAAAACATTTTCAAGCAAAATATGAGTCCTGAAAGCCTCCGGGTGTTCCCTCCCTTTCGGGCCCTGTCGTGTGTCCAAGCAATGCATTAGGGTCACAATGGGGGCATTTTTGAAAACAGGAGAAACAGGGTGATATATTTTGGGGTGTGTTTCTTCATTCTCATGGTCGCTTTACACAGAAATCGGTCTTCAAAGTGATACTTTTATGAAAAAAGTGTTTTTTTTTTTTTTTTTTTCACCTGCTATGCATTAAATTTAGCAAAAAACTGTGGTGTCAAAGTACGCACTACACCCCTAGATAAATACTTTAAAGGGTCTAGTTTTCTAAATGGGGTCGTTTATGGGGAGATTCTATCGCTCTGGTAGCTCAAAACCTCTCCAAATATACAGTAGGGCCTAAAACATTTTCAAGCAAAATATGAGTCCTGAAAGCCTCCGGGTGCTCCCTCCCTTTCGGGCCCTGTCGTGTGTCCAAGCAATGCATTAGGGTCACAATGGGGGCATTTTTGAAAACAGGAGAAACAGGGTGATATATTTTGGGGTGTGTTTCTTCATTCTCATGGTCACTTTACACAGAAATCGGTCTTCAAAGTGATACTTTTATGAAAAAAGTGAGATTATATTTTTTTACGCCTGCTTTGCATGAATTCTTACAAAAAAACTGTGGGGTCAAAATACTTACAACACCCCTTAATAAATACCTTAAGGGGTGTAGTTTTCAAAATGGGGTCACTTGTGGGGGTTTCCACCATTCTGACACCTATGAGCCTCTGAAAATCTGGCTTGGTGCAGGAAAACAAAATGTACTTCAAAATGTATAAAATGATTACTAAACTTGTAAGTCTTCCAAATTGCTGAAAAAAAAAATTTTTTTTCAAAAGTGCTGCCAAAATAGAGTAAAGAGATGGAAATATATATTTAATTTAAAAAATTGTGCAGTATGTATGTACATATGTGACATATTGCAGTTAAAAATAGGGAAAAATGATAATTTTTACAAAATTTCTTCAATTTCTCTATTTTTTAATTAATTTCCGCAAATCGTATCAGTCTACTTTTACCACTAAAATAAAGTACAACATGTGACGAAAAAACAATGTCAGAATTACTTGGATATTCAAAACTTTCACAGAGTTATTCTCTGATAAAGTCAGACATACCAGATTTGACAAATCTGGCTTGGTCATTAAGGTACAAACATGCCCGGTCATTAAGGAGTTAAGATAAGGCTCTGGCAGCAGACAGACACCCGGTGGGTGTAACGCAGCAGATGCAACGAAAGACACAGCTCGACTACAACTCTAGACGGCACAGAGGCACATAAGCACAGGATATAGGGTACAGGCAGCAGGAACGCATAACACTGGGAACTGGAAAACACTGGGAGACCATTTGCAAGACAAACTTTAGGTATACAACAATGCTCAGGCAAAGATCGAGAGGGCAGAGCCCTTTTTATAGTCCAGCAGCATTCCGGACTGATTGCAGATCAGCTTCAATTGTGCACGCACTGGCCCTTTAAGGCTGTGCAGGTGCGGGCCCTGCGGAATACAGTCCCTGAAGAAGGAAGTGAGTGCCGGCGTCTCCCTGCTAACTAACATGTCCATGGCCACAGTCGTCTGAGGGTAAGTCAGAACGACGGGCTGCGGCCATAGACGTTACACTCAGTACATATATACAGCCCCAGAACAAAGCTCAGTACATATATACAGCCCCAGAACCAATCTCAGTACATATATACAACACCAGAACCAAGCTCCGTACATATATACATCACCACAACCAAGCTCAGTACATATATACTGCACCATAACCAGGCTCAGTACATATATACAGCTCCAGAATTAAGCTCTGTATATATATACAGCACCAGAACAAAGCTCAATAAACAGCTATATACAGCTCAATTTAGTTCAATCCATGCCTTATAGGTTTGTACGGAGTAAAACTATAGCTCCCAGCATGACCCGAAGAATAGTAAGGATATGCTGGGAGGTCCTGTTTCACAAAATCATATCATAATCAAACCACCCATCATCTCGCTGCAGATGATACAGCGACTACATTACTGATTAGAGGCAGAATAAACATTTACATTAAGTGACTCACGAGTGACGTCACAGATACTAGTTATTTTTCTTCTCCATCCGGTCCAGACCTCTATGATGACTTCTCCCGACCATAGCCTATTTCTGCAGTTTTCCACTCAGATGTCTTCAGCTTTTCATTTTTAAAACATTTCTGCACCTATAAACGAAGATAAAATTCTCAACACCCCTCAATATAATAGCGTCATACACTGCACCTCTAATTATAATACCACCATACACTGTGTCCCTTATTGTGATTGTAATGTACACTGTGTCCCCCACACACACACCCTGCCCCCTGTAGATAATGCCCCGATAGCTCCCCTGTAGATAGTTACCCCCATAGAGCTTCTGTAGATGGTGCCCTACATAGAAGCCCCTGTAGATAGTGCCCCACATGCAGCCCCCTGTAGATAGTGCCCCACATATGGACTCCAGAGCTACAAGGCAATAGTGCTAACCACTGAGCAACCGTGCTGCCCTACATATAGTAAATTCTATAGATAGTGCTCCACATATAGCACCCCCTGTATATAGTGTCCCTCCTATAGCACACCCCAGTAGACAGTACCCTACATATTGTACCCCTGTAGATAGTGACCCACAGGTAACCCACCCCTGTATATATTGTTCCACATATAGCTCACCCCTGTAGACAGTGCCCTAATAGATAGTGCTCCACATATAGCCCACCCCTGTATAGTGTCTCACATATAGCCTACGCAATGTAGATAATGCCCTACATATAGCTCCCCCTGCATATAGTACTCCACATCCCCACATATACACCCCCCTGCAGCTAATACCACTCACAGTTTTAATAGAAGAAAAAAAAACTTTACGATGTCATCGAGCCACTAGCGTCGTTAAAAGGCGCTGATTAGCAGGGCAGAATGACTTGCCCGGTCAATCAGCGCCTTTCAATAGCGCTAGTGTCATTGAAAGGTGCTGATTCACGGGGCAAGTAATTTTGCCCTGACAATCAGCGTCATTGTAAGGCCCCATGCCCACTTCAGTTTTTTCCTTCACGGTGCTATCCATTTATCTGACCCATTCATTTCAATGGGGCCATGCTCACTTCAGTTTTTTTGATGGTCCCGTTGCTCCGTTCCGATCCAAATTAGAGCATGTCCTACTTTGGTCCGAGATTCCGTGACCGTGAGGCCCATGCAAGTCCATGGGGCCGTCAAAAAAACTGAAGGCACACGGAAGGCATCCGTGTGCCTTCCGTGTGTGACGGAGCCGTTGCTATTGCAATTGCCGTATTGCTATTGCCGTTGTTATTAATTTTTTTTTTATTACATTAAAATTTTATTTTCAGAGCGCCGAGCATGGTACTGTCCAGGGTGCTGAAAGAGTTACCGCCGATCAGTGCAGCACATTAACTCTTTCAGCACCCTGGACAGTACCGTGCTCGGCGCTCGGAAACGGAAACACGGAGTGCACACGGGAGTGTACACGGCCGCTAAACCGGGCACACGGATCCGTCAAAAACCATCATGTAAACGGTGTCGGAAGTGTGCACAAGGCCTAAGGCGCTGAATGGTCAGGCACGGAACGTGCCCAGCCATTCAGCGCTACTGCATGTATTTGTATCTGCATGCTATAGACGCAGGTACAATTAGTGAAAGAGGGGGTGGCGGCGGCTGGTTTCAGTGGGGCCGCCGCGCCCTCAGAGATGCAGCAGCAGCCTATAATATTAATTTGTATCTACGTCCAGAGTACGCAGATACAAGTGAATGTGGCTTACGCTAGCACCGGGGCCCCTTCCGGGGGTAGCAACGCAACCGGGCATGAGGGGACCCGTGCCGCCTGACCCATAAATGTTAGAGGCCAGGCATTGCGGCCCCTGTAGTGGTGTCACTACCCCTGTAACAGCCACAACGGCTGCAAGTAGCGCCACCGGGAATGGGGGCAGGGGGCCCTGTGTCACAGGCAGCACGGGCCCCCTCATGCCAGGGGTCCTGTAGTAGCCGCTATGGCTGTTACAGCGGTAGTTACACCACTGAGTGTGATGCTTTTGCTGGGAGACCTTGGGTCCTGGAATTCATGTGGATGTTACTCTGACACACCCCCTACCTAAACATAGTTGCAGACCAAGTACACCTCTTTATTGTAATAGTATTCCCTAATGGCAGTGGCCTCTGACAGCAGGATAATGTGCACTGCCACACTGTAAACTCTCTTTACGATTGGTTTGAGGAACATGATAAACTGTTCAAGGTGAGAGACAAAGTTGGTCAGCACCTCCTAACTAAGTGAAATAAATGGGTAGGTTTTTATTATTTAAGGAGGTGCTGACCAACTCTGTCTTTTGCATTATACTGTTCGGGTGTGGTGACTGTCTCCATCTTTGTCATGCACTCCTCCCACTTGTCCAAGGCTGTTTTTAATTAGTATAGAATAAAGCGGGTTCCTACACATTTTGTAGGCCTAGGCCCAAGAGAGAGAGGTAAGTATCCTGTTGTACAGGTATAGTTTAGTATGGGGACTCATCTAAATGAGATCTTCCTATCGTGACAAATTAAAATGTTTGCAATCAAAAAAAAATTAAATATTAAATGGATTGGCCACTGAAGAAAAATAATCGGGTGCATTCTAAACATTATTTTAGTAAACTTACTAATTTGTCTTTATATGCAGTTCAGCGCTGTTATTTTGGGTTCATAGGCCACGCCCCCTTGTTATTGCAGTTGTAACCTCCTGTCACCCACGTCTCCCGTCCATTATATGGCCAATGATGGAGGGGCATGTGACCAGACACATTACTCTGCTTCCTCCCTTGACATACACTGCGTCTGCGTTAGTTTCCTGGATGCAGTGTGTTACAATAAAGGACGCAGTGATGTGTCTAGTCACATGCTGCGGGTCCCCACAGCTATAATGGTGTACCAGTTAAACTTACATCACAAACATGATGTACATTGTATCATGTGTTTGTATGAAATATGATGAACCAATTATGTATGGAATAAGGAATTGATGGATCAGTGTTTGTATTGTATGTTTAAATTTTATCACGATGCACTTAGCACTTTTTGACTAACCTAGAGATAAAAGTAATATGTCCCAATGTATTATAAAAATGTATATTAATATCATTATTTGACTTAATGAATGTCATTACACAATTATGTGCTGCATGGTATTTAAACCACATGTTATACACTGTCAGTTGTGCTTGAGAAAGGTCCAGATTGGGACTGAAACGTAGCAATCTTACATATGGGTAAATAAACGTTTTTCACTTTTTTGACTACTATGCTGTGGAATGCTGCCTATTTTTTGAATTCCTAAATTTGGACTATTGGTCGTAGTCTGAAGGCTTGCACACACGAAACCCCTGATAGAGGCGAGTATTTCAAGATTTGTGGTGCGGTTCTTCTTTGTATTTCATATATATATATATATAAATATATATATATATATATATATATATATATATATATATATATCTTACTATAATATCCAAGCGCATTATTTTTCTCAATACAAGTGTATGTTTGTCTTTGCAACCATTTTTTTTATGTTTCAATCTATTTAACATAAAAAAATTAAGTAACTTTGTAAAAAGTCTTAAAAATTGCTACTTTGTTTCTATAGTGCCTATGCATACCAAAAATATACAAAAAAAACGCACCATGTGAGTGCTGAGATATATGCATACAATTAATACTTTTATTATTTTGAATTGCACCTTCACAATGACTTACTAGTTTGTCAGTTTGCGGGAATGACCAGCTAGCTATTATGTACTATTATCTCATAAGGCACGAAGGGGTTAACTTCCGCCTAAGCCTTCCAGGCGTTTGTTCTCAGGTGATAAACCTGCTAGTTTTAGCAAGTAGTTCTAAGGCTGGGTTCACACGAGCATGTTCGGTCCGTAAAGGATGGAACATATTTCAGCCACAAGCCCCGGACCGAACACACTGCAGGGAGTTGGGCTCCTAGCATCATAGTTATGTACGACGCTAGGACTTGCGGCTAAAATACGTTCCGTCCTTTACGGACTGAACATGCTCGTGTGAATCCAGCCTAACAAAGCATGAATGACGCCTCCTGTGTCTTCTAAAGTTTTATGCATGGAAGACAATACTCTTGAATTGAAAGACTTTACAAATACTCAACCCTTAGGCGTCATGCACATGGTGGTGCCCGTAATCATAGCCCGCTGCAGTCGGCAGCCGGGCGTCCTCCCGATCGTGGGCTGTGATATGCTGATTTTAGCTGAACATTGCAAGCTCTTTTATGGCAGTTTTTTTATGGTGTGTTTCTCCATAGGCTACTCTATAAAACTTCAAAAATGCCAAGAGAAACACCATAAACATTGCAGGAAAAAGTGTGTGTGAATCAGGCCTGAATGTGAGATTGACACATCGTATTTCCGCTGAATATTGAACTTGCTTATGTGATATGTACTGTAGCTGTACCTGATCCTGTTATCTTTGCTGTTATACCTTGTGTACCTACTTGTATATGTTCAGCATGTAATGCTATTATGTGTTGTAGTTGAAGGCAAAATAATCCTCCTATAAAGAGCTAAAAATTGTGTCTAACAACTAAATCTAAAAAAAAAAGGATTTGAAGCAGCACAAATCCCGATATCAGGAGCGGTGTCACGCTGTAAAATCAGACAAACCCAGTCTGACGTAATGTAATCCTCAGAAAAAGCATGGTTCAACAGCAGATTTCAATAAGGGTTGAGAAAGACCCTCCACTTGTCATGGGTCGAAACGTTGCCATGTTATACTGGATGTTTGACCAATTAAAGAACAAATTGATTGAAATTTGGGAGACGTGTGCTGCTGTTTAACCATGCTTTTTCTAACAACTAAATCTGTCATAATGCAGGTACCAGGAAGTACCTTTAAGTGTGAATTCACATGCTGCGGAATTGCTACAGATTTTCAGTCCAGATTCGGCACTGAAAATCTGTAGAAATTTGCAGTACGATAAATGTGTATGGGGTTTTAAAAACTCCATCCACATATAGCAGGAAAAAAATCTTTGCGGAATTGAGTGCATGATGCAGATTTTCTAATTCGCAGCATGTCAATTCGGTTTCACATTTTTTGCAGATTTTCACCGTGGATTCCAGCCTTTGCAATGCATAGGGTAAAATCCACACCAAAATCCACGTCAAAATACTTGTCAAAATCTGCATGTAACACATGCGGATTCTTCGTGTATTTGCTTCAAAATTTGCAACGAAGAAAGACCACAGAGTGTGGAGTAGGCTTAATAGTGTTGGCTATATTTTGAATATCCAAGCAGCCCCTAAGGCCCCATGCACACGACCGTAGATTTCATGCGTAATTCCGAACCGTAATTATGGACCCATTCATTTCTATAGCTGACGGACACCTTCCCGTGCATTCAAGGGAAAGATGTCGGGGCCGTAGAAAGCTTCCGTAAAATATAGGACATGTCCTATTTTTTTTATTTTTCGAACCGTGCTCTCATACTTTATAATGGGAGCGCGGCCCGCAAATGCGGACGACTTTTCACGGCCGGCCATGCCCGCAATCACGGACCATGATTACAGGCACGGTCGTGTGAATGGGGCCTAATACTGTGCATTATAATTTTAAGTTACCATTGCGTGTTTTGAATTGTACATTAGTAAGGGCAATAATGCCTCAATCTGTTTAGGATTATTTATTGGAATAAAATGCTCACGTACCTTACAAGGAGACTGTTCTCCAGTTTGGACAGCTGTGAATCCAGAGTTTTCCAATTTTTAAATTCAGTATAAGAATCACAGCTAAAATTCTGAGGTTTGACACAATAAAAGTATTCTTCATTTTTATGGTCAGCATATTCACATAATTCATCTTTTTTATCAAGAGCAAATCCACACTTTGTCACCATTTCTTTAGGTTCACTTGTGAATTTTCCTAAGTAAGCTACATTGCCATACCAGCTGTTTCTTGACCTCCAGAGAGAAGACACTGCTTCACTTGGGTGCATGAGAAATACTGTCACCACAACTTTACCTTCCCAAAATAAAGTAAAATGAATATGATATGTTCCATTGTTAAAATCTTCAATCCTCCCAGAAGACCCTGCTCTCTTATCTGGATTGGAAATTCTTGCTCTTAGATAATCTCCTCCATAGGTTTTCCTTTGCCCCAGATAATCAAACACATTAACCTGTACTGTTAATTGATCCCCAACACAGTAACGATTTTGGGGGCTTTGAATGAACACTTTGCTGTTCACAGCACTGGTTGTATTGTCCTTATGGATAAAAGTTACTTTAGGCATCCTTTGGTCTATGAGATTGAAGATTTCATGTATCTTTATTTGAAGTTCTGTAGCTTTCTCAGTGGTGCCATTAATAAAAACAATTTGGTTTTCGCTATTGGAGCCCTGTCAAACAGAAAAAATACTATTATTAGTGGTAGAAGAAATAATAATAGTAATACAATCATGAATAATAGTAGCATTACATCATTTTAGTGAGTCTAACTTTAGATTTCCAACCTTTATATTCCTCTTTCTCTGGAGTTCTCTTTTACAATCAGTTGTTTTCAGCATCTTACTCCATATATTGTTTTGTTTCAGTCTTACTCTTTTAAATTTTTTAACAACTGCCTTTGCCTGAGCACCTTAGACCTGAATGAAGTCCTCAAAAATACAAATAACTTATCAGGGCTGGCCTTTGGGGGTTCCGACCTGTGTGGCTACGCCGGGTAAAGTTTTATCCCTCTTTAGTAAAGGGGGCACCCCCACTGCCAATAAACAGGCTTCCTGACTGTACAACAAGTAAGGAGTAATTCCTTCTTCCCCTACCCCTGACAGCATAAGCTCTCCCCCTCTATAGATGGCTGGGGGCACCATATGCCTTCTCCACAGCCTGTCTGTGGACTGAAAACCGCAGCTATGAACACTATCAATATCCTCTCTCTCTCCGGAAAAGAGACGGTAAGGGGAGGGTTCCTATCAATAGAGAAAGTGCATTTGACTTTCTGCCTCCACGCTGTTTACCATATACAGCCACACAAACGGTAGGTTGGATTTACACATCATGTATTTGTTGCAGATTTTGGCTCAAAAGTCTGCATAAAAATCTGCAACAAATATGCATTCCAGCCTTAAAGAGGCTCTGTCACCAGATTTTCAAACCCCTATCTCCTATTGCAGCAGATCGGCGCTGCAATATAGATAACAGGAACGTTTTTCTTTTTCAAAAACGAGCATTTTTTTGGCCAAGTTATGAGCATTTTTATATTTATGCAAATGAGCCTTTCTTATGGACAACTGGGCGTTTTTAATCTTATTTCCAACTAGGCGTGTATTGTGTTTGTTACATCTGGGTGTGTTTACTTGTTTTACTAGCTGGGCGTTGTGAATGACGAATCAGCATCATCCACTTGTCTTCGTTACCACCCAGCTTCTGGCAGTTCACAGACACACAGGGTGTCCTCGCTCGTTCCTCCTGTCGGAAGAAGTGAGTGACGTCATAGTGTGATCTCGCCAGGACACGCTGTGTGTCTGTGAACTGCAAGAAGCTGGGTGGTAACGAAGAGAAGTGGATGATGCTGATTCGTCAGCATCATACACTTCCATTCACAACGCCCTGCTAGTAAAACAAGTAAACACACCCAGATGTAACGAACACAATACACGCCCAGTTGGAAATAAGATTAACCCCTTCCCGACATTTGCCGTAAATGTACGTCATGGAAAGCATTGACTTCCCGCAAAATGCCGTATATTTACGGTAAGTGTTTGGCACCGGTTCAGAAGCTGAGCCGGTGCCATCATCGTCGGATCTCAGCTGTATCTTACAGCTGACATCCGACTGTAATGGCGGGGACCAAAATTATCTTCGATCCCCGCCATTAACCCCTTAAGTGCAGCGCTCAAACGCGATCGTTGCACTTAAGGTGTTTGCAGCTCATCGGAACCCCAGCAATGAATTTGCCGGGGGTTCCGGTGGCTGCAATGGCAGCCGGAGGCCTAATACTGGCCTCCCGGTCTGCCTAGCACCGAAGCCGGTCAAGATCCGCCCGGCGGCGGAGCCTGATCGGCTTCCGTAGCTGCCAGCAAAATGGCGCCGGGTCAGGAGCTAGCTCCGATCCCTGCCATTAACCCCTTCGATGCAGCAATCGAAACCGATTGCTGCATCGTAGCGGTTACTAGCAGATCGCCAGCCCTGACAGGCAATCAGGACTGGCGACTACTGTTATGGCAACAGGAAACACAATGGTCTCCTGCTCTGCCATTACGGAAGCCGATTTAGGCCCCGCCGGGAGGCGAAGCCTAATCGGCTTGCTGTGAGTGAATGACTGACAGATCTAATACATTGCACTACATAGGTAGTGCAATGTATTAGAAAAAAAAAAATCTGACCGTTGGACCTTCAAGTCCCCTAGTGGGACTTGAGAAAAAGTGTAAAAAAAAGTATAAAAAAGTGTAAAAAAAAGTGCAAAAAATAAAAGTTTGAAAACAATAAAAGTTTCAAGTAATCAAATAAAACACAATCCCCCTTTTACTCTTATCAAGTCCTTTATTATTGAAAAATAATAATAAACCATATGTATTTGGTATTGCCACAACCGTAACGACCTGAGGTATCAAAATATTATATTATTTATTGCATGCGGTGAACAGCGTAAAAAAAAACTAAAAATTTTTACCAGAGTTTCTGTTTTTTGGTCACTTTGCCCTACAAATATTATAATAAAAAGTGATCAAAAAGTCACACGTATCCAAAAATGGTACCTATAAAAACTATAGCTCGTCCCGCAAAAAACAAGCCCTCATACACCTCCGTCGACTAAAAAATTAAACAGTTATGGTTCTCACAACTTGGCGACAGAAAAAATACATTCTTTTTACAAAAGTAATTTTATTGTGCAAAAAGTTGTAAAACATAAAAAAGTGCTATAAATTAGGTATCGCCGGAATCGTACTGACCCGCAGAATAAAGTTAACATGTCATTTATAACGCATGGTGAACGCTGTATAAAAAAAACTAAAAAAGCTGTGCCAGAATTGCGTTTTTTTGTTTACCTGGCATCCCAAAAAATAGGATAAAAGGTGATAAAAAAGTTGCATGTACCCCAAAATGGTACCAATAATAACTACAGCTCGTCCCGCAACAAACCAGCCCTCATACCGCTACGTCTATGAAAAATAAAATTAGTTATGGCTCCAATAATTCAGGAAATAAAAAATATGCAGTTGTCCCGGCCCGAGGAGAACATTTCTTCTGTTTCAAGAGGCGATTTATCAAGGACCTAAAATTAGGGAACCAGGAAGGGGAAAGCCCAAACATATCCGCTGGAAGCGACGGTGCCCGTATTATACCAGGACAACACTTTCCCAGCAAAATTCCCCAAACTGCAAATGTGCGGAGTGTGGACCAAAAGGGGGATAAGAAATGACACCATTTATCAGTGCGACACCGGCCTGTGCAGAAAGGATTGCTTCACAGCGTAAGGGTATGTGCACACACATTAATTACGTCCGTAATTGACGGACGTATTTCGGCCGCAAGTACCGGACCGAACACAGTGCAGGGAGCCGGGCTCCTAGCATCGTACCGGTCCCGTACTGAAAACATGATTACAGTACGGGACAGTTGTCCTGCAGCGAGACAGGGACTCCTAGCATCGTACATAACTATGATGCTAGGAGCCCGGCTCCCTGCAGTGTGTTCGGTCCGGTACTTGCGGCCGAAACACGTCCGTGAATTACGGACGTAAATAGTGTGTGTGCACATACCCTAACACACATCTATGGATTATTTAATTATTTTTTTTTACCCCATTATTATACCACCTGACTATGCCCCTTTTATACTCCGCCCCGCTTACACATGCCCCCACATGATAAATGGAAACACCAGCAATACTCAAACAAATATAGTACCAAGCAAAATCCGCTCTCCAAAAGCCAAATGGTGCTCCCTCTGCTCTGAACCCTACAGCGTCCCTAAACAGCAGTTTCCTTCAACATATATGGCATCGTCATACCTGGGAGAACCCTTTTAACAATTTTTGGGGTGTGTGTCTCCAGCGTCATAAGCTTGGCATGACATATTTGCCAATGAATAGCATATCTACGGAAAAAAATAAATTTTTAATTTGCACCATCCGCAGTGCATTCATTTATGGAAAAGACCTGTGGGGTGAAAATGCTCACTACACCCCTTAATAAATGCCTTGAGGGGTGCAGTTTCCATAATAGGGTCACTTCTCAGGGGTTTCTTTTTATTATTTCAAATCTGAGCCTCTGCAGTTGTGAACCAATACTTTGTAAATCGCCAAATTAGGCCTCCACTCCGCATGGTACTCTTCACTCCTGAGCCCTGTCATATGTCCAGGCAAACGATTAGGGTCACATGTAGGGTGTTTCTAAAACCGGGAAACACAGCATAATAATTAGAGAGCTGTCTCGTTATGGTGGCACAAGCCGGGCACCACATATTGGCATATCTATGGAAAAAAATCCCATTTTCACTCTGCAACATTGAGTGCACACTAATTTCTACAAAACACCTGCAGGGTTAAAATGCTTACTACACCCCTTGGTAAATGCATTGAGGGGTGTAGTTTCCAAAATGCGGTCACTTCTGGGGGGCTTCCACTGTTTTGGGCCTACAGGCGCCCAGAAACCAATCCAGCAACATCTGCATTCCAAATGGCGGTCCTTCCCTTCTGAGCCCTGCCGTTTGCCCAAACAGCAGTTTATGACCACATATGGGGTATTGCCGTACTCGGGAGAAATAGCTTTACAAATGTTGGTTTCTTTTTTTCCTTTATTTGTTGAGAAAATGAAAAAATTTGCGCTAAAACTACGTCTTATTGAAGAAAAAGGATTGTTTTTATTTTCACTGCCCAATTCTAATAAGTTCTATGAAACATCTGTGGGGTCAAAACACTCACTACACCCCTAGATGAATTCCTCAAGAGGTGTAGTTTCCTAAATGGAGTCACTTTTTGGGCGTTTTCATTGTTTTGTCCCCTCAGGCTAAATGTGATCTCCAAAAGCCAAATAGCGCTCTTTCCCTTCTAAGCCTCGCCGTGTGTTCAAACAGCCGGTTATTACCACATGTGGGGTATTGTTTTACTCGGCAGAAATTGCTTTACAAATTTTACAGTGCTTTTTCTCCTTCAGTCCTTGTGGAAATGAGAAAAAATTAGCTAAACCTACATTTTCTTTGAAAAAATTTAGATTGTCATTTTTACGGCCTTCTTCCAATAATTTCTGCAAAAAACCTGTGGGGTCAAAGCACTCACTATACCCCTAGATAATTTCCTCAATGGGTGTAGTTTCCAAAATGGGGTCACTTGTGGGGGGTTTCCCCTGTTTTATCCCCTCAGATGCTTTGCAAATGTGACATGGCCTCCGCAAACCATTCCTGCTAAATGTGAACTCCAAAAGCCAAATAGCGCTCTTTCCCTTCTCAGCCACGCCGTGTCTCCAAACAACCGTTTATTACCACATGTGGGGTATTGTTTTACTCGGGAGAAATTGCTTTACAAATTTTGCATTGCTTTTTCTCCTTCAGTCCTTGTGGAAATTATAAAAAATTAGCTAAACCTACATTTTCTTTGAAAAAATTTAGATTGTCATTTTCAGGGCCTACTTCCAATAATTTATGCAAAAAACCTGTGGGGTCAAAACACTCACTATACCCCTAGATTATTTCCTCAATGGGTGTCGTTTCCAAAATGCGGTCACTTGTGGGGGGTTTCCACTGTTTTGTCCCCTCAGGGGCTTTGTAAATGTGACATGGCCTCCGCAAACCATTCCTGCTAAATGTGAACTCCAAAAGCCAAATAGCGCTCTTTCCCTTCTCAGCCACGCCGTGTCTCCAAACAACAGTTTATTACCACATGTGGGGTATTGTTTTACTCAGGAGAAATTGCTTTATAAATTTTGCAGTGCTTTTTCTCCTTCAGTCCTTGTGGAAATGATAAAAAATAAACTAAATCTACATTTTCTTTGAAAAAATTTAGATTTTAATTTTCACGGCCTACTTCCAATAATTTCTGTAAAAAAACCTGTGCGGTCAAAATGCTCACTATACCCCTAGATAATTTCCTTGAGGTGTGTAGTTTCCCAGATGGGGTCACTTTTGGGGGATTTTCACTGTTTTGGCACCGCAAGAGCCCTTCAAACCTGACATGGTTCCTAAAATATATTCTAACAATAATAAGGCCTCAAAATCCACTAGGTGCTCCTTTGCTTCTGAGGCCGGTGCTTCAGTCCAGTAGCACGCTAGAGCCACATGTGGGATATTTCCTAAAACTGCAGAACCTGGGCAACAAATATTGAGTTGCATTTCTCTGGTAAAACCTTCTGTGTTATAAAAAAAATTGTATTAAAAATGTATTTCTGCAAAAAAATATGAAATTTGTAAATTTCACCTCTACTTTGTTTAATTCCTGTGAAATGTGTAAAGGGTTAAGACATTTTCTAAATGCTGTTTTGAATACTTTGAGGGGTGAAGTTTTTAAAATGGGGTGACTTTTTGGGGGTTTCTAATATATAAGGCCCTCAAAGCCACTTCACAACTGAACTGACCCCTGTAAAAATAGCCTTTTGAAATTTTCTTGAAAATGTGAGAAATTGCTGCTAAAGTTCTAAGCCTTGTGATGTCATAGAAAAATAAAAGGATGTTCAAAAAACGATGCCCATCCAAAGTAGACATATGGGGGATGTTAATTAGCAAGAATTTTGTGTATTATAACTGCCTGTCTTACAAGCAGATACATTTAAATTGAGAAAAATGCTAATTTTTGCAATTTTTCGCTAAATTTTGGTGTTTTTCACAATTAAATACTGAACATATTGAGCAAATTTTGCCAGTAACTTAAAGTGCAATGTGTCACGAGAAAACAATCTCAGAATCGCTTGGATAGATGAAAGCATTCCGTAGTTATTACCACATAAAGTGAAACATGTCAGATTTGAAAAATGAGGCTCTGTCAGGAAGGTCAAAAGTGGCCAAAGAGGGAAGGGGTTAAAAACGCCCAGTTGTCTATAAGAAAGGCTCATTTGCATACATATAAAAATGTTCATAACTTGGCCAAAAATGCTCGTTTTTGAAAAAGAAAAACGTTACTGTTATCTACATTGCAGCGCCGATCAGCTGCAATAGGATATAGGGGTTTGAAAATCTGGTGACAGAGCCTCTTTAAAGCTTCACATTAGCTCCAATCCACTAACTTTCACAACTAAATGTAACAGGCTATTCGTTATCTTGCACAAGATATTAAATAAACTACTTTCTCCAGTGGTCATTTAGGACTTTGTCCTCTTTGAGGGTATGTTCACACGGGCTATTTTCAGCCGTTTTTCAGGCTGTAATCATCCCGAAAAAATGGCTGAGTAATCGGAAGCAGAACACCTACAAACATGTGCCCAGTGATTTCCATGACGCCCCGTGAGCCGTTTTTGGGGCTGTTTTTCATTGACTCAATAGAAAAACAGATCCAAAAACGGCCATAAAAAAACGCAGAAAAAAACGCTAGTTGCTTAAAAAAACAGCTGAAAATCAGGAGCTGTTTTACCTTGAAAGCTCCATATTTTTAGCCGTTTTTTTGATAAGCGTGTGAACATACCCTTAATTGTTCAACTTCATAGTTAGCAGATGTTTCATAGAAATAGACAAAGTAGAAGTCTCATATACAGAGGTCCTGTAGTGATGTAGTCTCTCTCTGGGCCTTATACTGTATGCCCAACAGGTGCATTGTCACCTGGATATTAACAAATTCATAATTGCTTATTATCCTGTTATTATACTAGTCCTTCTCAATGAATTAGAATATCATCAAAAAGTTAATTTATTTCAGTAGTTCAATTCAAAAAGTGAAATGAAAGTTAATGAAAACCCAAAATTTAGTGTCTCAGAAAATTAAATAGGCCCAATTTCAAAAATGATATACTTGGTCAGGGCTACTTTTGCATGAATTACTGCATCAATGTGGCGTGGCATAGAGGCGATCAGCCTGTGGCACTGCTGAGGTGTTATCAATGCGGCAAGGCATGGAGGCGATTAGCCTGTGGCACTGCTGAGGTGTTATCAATGCGGCGTGGCATGGAGGTGATCAGCCTGTGGCGCTGCTGAGGTGTTATGGAAGCCCAGGTTGCTTTGATATCGGCTTTCAGCTCGTCTGCATTGTTGGGTCTGGTGTCGCTCATCTTCTTGTTGACATTACCCCATATATTCTCCCTTGGCGAGTTTGCCGGACAATCAAGCACAGTGATACTGTGGTTATTAAACCAGGTATTGGTACTTTTGGCAGTGTGGGCAGGTACCAAGTCGTGCGGAAAAATAAATCAGCATCTCCATAAAGTTTGTCAGCAGAGGGAAGCATGAAGTGCTCGAAAAATTTCCTGCTAGACGTGTGCGCTGACTCTGGCAACAGCAACAGCACTGTTTTGTTTTTTTATTTTTTACAGTGTTCAGTATAAACAACATGTTAACTTTATTCTGTGGGTCACGTGACCACCTCTGCAGCCAATCACAGGCTGCCGCGGCCTCTGCAGCCAATCACAGGGTTTGTTTGTAATCGGTTACTGTAGACACACATTGTGTTTTTAACTGGGCGTGTTTATGTGTATGACGCTGACCAATAAGTGACCAGTCAGCGTCATACACTCCTCAACATCTGCACGCTCCTCTCCTGAAATATTCTGTGCTGCTGTGAACTCTGCTCTTACTATTACGTAGCTCTCAGTCTGTTACCTCTCCTCCACTCCTGTCCTCAATAACACCTTCACATGATTGGCAAGTCACCACCCCGCACAAGATCCGCACGCTCATCTCCTGAAATACTCTGTGCTGCCTTAAACTCTGTGGACAGGTCAGGATCCTGTTTCTTTTAAATGCTGCTGGGGAACCCGCTCGATCCACTATATAAGGCTGCGCCACCATCCTCTTCTGTCCCAGTCACTTATTCCCAAGCACTGTAAACTTTCAGATTGGTTGCACTGTGAATATTCGGAGAACGTGATTGGTTTATGTGCAGGGTAATGAACATACACACAAGCAGTAGAAGACTGAATTCAATAAAATGGTCAGCCCTTAGTCAGTCTTCAACTGCTTGTCTGTATGTTCATTACCCTGCACATAAACCAATCACGTTCTCCGAATATTCACAGCGCAACCAATATGCTGACACATAAACACGCCCAGTTAAAAACACAATACACGCCCAGTTGGACATAAAAAAAACAAACGCCCAGTTGTCCATTTCAAAGCTCATTTGCATATATGCACACGACCGTAAAAACTCCCGTTATTATGGGTCGTATTTACGACCCATAATATCGGGCTCATAGACTACTATTGGCCATGGATACCTTCCCGTTTTCTTACGGGAAGGTGCCATTGCCGTTGAAAAAGATAGAACATGTCCTATTTCAGGCCGTAATAACGGCACGGGCAGCCCATAGAAGTCTATGGAGCTGCCGTAATGACGGGTGGCTACATGTGTGCACCCGTCATTACGGCAGCGTTGCTAGGCGACGTCAGTAAATAGTCACTGTCCAGGGTGCTGAAAGAGTTAACTGATCGGCAGTAACTGTTTCAGCACCCTGGACAGTGAATTCTGATCAGAATATAGAGTAATCTGTAAAAAAAAAAGACGTTCATACTTACCGAGAACTTTCTGCCTCCTCCAGTCCGGTCTCCCGGACATTGCCTTGGTGACGCGTCCCTCTCGACATACGGCCCGACATTCCTGGATGACGACTCAGTCCAAGTGACCGCTGCAGCCAATCACAGGCCAATCACAGGCTGCTGCCAATCACAGGCCAATCCCAGGCTGCAGCGGTCACATGGACTGCCGCGTCATCCCGGGAGGTCGGACTGGATGTCGAGAGGGACGCGTCACCAAGGCAACGGTGACGCGTCCCTCTATTGACATCCAGACGACCTCCCTGGATGTCCCAGTTCGCTCATCTCTATTAAGGACCATAGGTTTAGAAAATATAGTTTGTAATTGGATTGAGAATTGGCTTAAGGACCGTATCCGGAGAGTTGTGGTCAATGATTCCTACTCTGAATGGTCCCCAGTTATAAGTGGTGTACCCCAGGGTTCAGTGCTGGGACCACTATTATTCAACTTATTTATTAATGATATAGAGGATGGGATTAATAGCACTATTTCTATTTTTGCAGGTGACACCAAGCTATGTAATATAGTTCAGTCTATGGAAGGATGTTCGTGAATTGCAAGCGGATTTAAACAAACTGAAGGTTTGGGCGTCCACTTGGCAAATGAAGTTTAATGTAGATAAATGTAAAGTTATGCACCTGGGTATGAACAACCTGCATGCATCATATGTCCTAGGGGGAGCTACACTGGGGGAGTCACTTGTTGAGAAGGATCTGGGTGTACTTGTAAATCATAAACTAAATAACAGCATGCAATGTCAATCAGCTGCTTCTAAGGCCAGCAAGATATTGTCATGTATTAAAAGAGGCATGGACTCGCGGGACAGGGATATAATATTACCACTTTATAAAGCATTAGTGAGACCTCATCTAGAATATGCAGTCCAGTTCTGGGCTCCAGTTCATAGAAAGGATGCCCTGGAGTTAGAAAAAATACAAAGAAGAGCAACGAAGCTAATAAGGGGCACGGAGAATCTAAGTTATGAGGAAAGATTAAAAGAAATAAACCTATTTAGCCTTGAAAAAAGACGACTAAGGGGGGACACGATTAACTTATATAAATATATGAATAGCACATACAAAAAATATGGTAAAATCCTGTTCCATGTAAAAGCCCTTCAAAAAACAAGGGGGCACTCCCTCCGTCTGGAGAAAAAAAGGTTCAACCTGCGGAGGCGACAAGCCTTCTTTACTGTGAGAACTGTGAATCTATGGAATAGTCACCGCAGGAGCTGGTCACAGCAGGGACAGTAGATGGCTTTAAAAAAGGCTTAGATAATTTCCTAGAATAAAAAAATATTAGCTCAAATTTGTAGAAATTTTTTACTTCCCCTTTCCCGTCCCTTGGTTGAACTTGATGAACATGTGTCTTTTTTCAACCGTACAAACTATGTAACTATGATTACAGCGATACAAAATGTATATAGTTTTTTTAAGTTTTACTACTTTCTTACAATAAAAATATTCTTTTCTGAAAAAAATCATGTTTTAGTGTCACCATTCCTGACAGCCATAACTTTTTTTTATTTTTCAGTAGATATCGCTGTGGGAGGGCTTGTTTTTTTGTGTGAAAAACTGTCGTTTCTTTGGGTTGTTTTGGGGTATTTGTGACTTTTTGATCACTTTTTATTCTGATGTAGCGAGTCTCTAATAAACAGTGTCGTCCAGCGGTGAGTATTGTCTTCCCCCCACTATAGTTACTATTATGTTTTTTGTATATCTACCACACCACTGTTTATTACATGGTTTCTCCACATCACCAATGTACATACACTTGATTAAAGGGCTCTCTGTGTATATGCCCTTCATGCACTTGATACTCTATGTTAACCCCTTCTCGTTCAGCGATGTAATATTCCGTCAAGCTAACCAATACGTTCACGCTCAGCGACAGAATATTACGTTGCGGTGAAAATGCATCGCCATTTTCCACCGGCGCGTGCACGAGCTGTGACAGCTGCTGTTTCCGACAGCAGGCTATCACAGTTCAATATGCCTGGACCTGTCGCGATGGTCCCGCCTCCACGATCGCCACTATTGCTCAGTTAGTGAGTAACTGTCGAATAGTGGCGATCGGTCTCTTCACTTACTCTCCCTGACATCACATCCTGCCGCACCCACCCTGAACACCTCTGTTGGAGATAGCGAGGCGTTCAGAGCGGTTGTGAGAAGAGGGAGAGAAGAAAAAGAGTGAAAAAAAGTGAAAAAAAAAAGTGAAAAAACAACTTTTTTCTGCTTCCCACCTCCCCAATCCACTACCCAGTCCTGTACCCTTCCTCTTTGTATTCCCACTACGTTTTTGGTCAATGATCTCCTATCACTGACCACTTCTTAGTCTTCAGGACCAATTTCTTGGTCCCTGGGGATTATTCTTTTCTTTTTTTTCTTTATAAAACATATAAAACAAAAAAATATATAAAAATTTAAAAAAAACAAAATAAAAAACTTAATTTAGACAATTTAACTGGTTAGTTTAGTATTAGGGTTAGTTAGTGTCAGGGAACAGTAAAAAAGCGTAGTTAGGTATAACGTCAGGGAATTTAGCGTCAGGAATCCGTCACCGTAGTTAGATCTAGCGTTAGGGGTCCATCACCGTAGTTAGGTTTAGCGTCAGGGAAGCTCGGAATAATCTAGATAGTTTTAGTGTCAGACACCCGTCACCGTAGTTAGGTTTAGTGTTAGGGAAGCTCGGAATACTCTAGTTAGGTTTAGTGTCAGGGAATAGTCGCCGTAGTTAGATTTAGTCTCAGGGAAGTTCAAATTAAATCTAGTTAGGTTTAGTGTTAGAAACCCTCGCCCTAGTTAGGTTTAGTCTCAGGGAAGCCCACTCGTTCTATAAAAACATCAATATTTTTGGCTGGCTTAGGTATCAGCCTATTGCTCCTAGTTAGGGAAGCAATAAAACATGTCCCAACGGAAATTTAGTGCCGAAGAGGCATATTCATTTCTTGCCTCCGACACAGAGTCGTCGGATGGTGAGACTCACTCTGTTTTACTTATCCACCTCCTCATCCAGTGATGAAGAAGAGGAACCCCCTAGGAGACGCCCCAGGATCACCACAGCAGTTGAAGCCCCCGGGTGAATTGACCCCGCCGCAGTTCAAGCCCCGAGTGAAGTGACCCCATTTGGACCCCCACACCAGACAATTATGAGCCCCAAATCCCAGAGTACACGGGCAGCTCAGGGATAAAATGTAATACGGCAGGGCTCAGTGAAATTGACTTTTTCAAGTTCTTCTTCACTGATGACTTTATAGATCTTATGATCTCCCAGACTAATTTATATGCCCAACAGTATAAAACTAAGAACCCCACATCATTTTATGCCCAATCCCACAGGTGGACCCCTGTAGATGCAGCAGAGTTGGGCAAGTTCTGAGGACTTCACTTGAACATGGGGCTTCTGAAAAAGCCATCCATTACGACCTACTGGAGCACGGACATCTTATATCACACCCCGATGTACCATATGGCCATGTCCAGGATGCGTTATGAGGAAATACGTCGCTTCTTACATTATATGGATAATGAGCAGTGCCCACCCCGAGATGACCCCAGTTTTGACCGTTTGTACAAACTGAGACCCCTATTAGACCATTTCAGTGCCCGGTTTGCCTAAGCATACACCCCCGAGAAGTGTATTTCTATTGATGAGTCCCTGGTACATTTTAAAGGGATGCTTCAAATCCGCCAGTACCTGCCGAGTAAGAGGGCAAGGCATGGCGTGAAGTTGTATAAGCTGTGCGAGAGTGCATCAGGGCATACGTATAAATTTAGGATATATGAAGGGAAGGACAGCAGTATTCAGCCCCCAGAATGCCCCCCTTACTGGGAATTAATGCAAAACTTGTGTGGGATTTGGTGCACCCACTGCTGGACCAGGGTTACCACCTCTACCTTGATAATTTTTATACCAGCGTCCCACTCTTCAAGTGCCTCGCTTCCAGAAGTACTGTGGCATGCGGCACTGCTAGAAAAAATCTGAGAGGCCTCCCTAAGACTATGCTTGGGCAAACACTCAAGGGGTGAGAGCAGGGCACATTCTAGCAGCAACATATTGTGTGTCAAGTACAAGGACAAGAGAGATGTCCTTGTATTGACAACAATACATGGCCACACCAGTAACCATGTAACTGTACGAGGTACCAGTACAGAGACCCCCAAACCAGACTGTATCCTGGACTACAATAGGTACATGGGAGGGGTGGACTTGTCAGATCAAGTCCTGAAGCCCTACAGCGTCATGCGGAAATCGAGGGTGTAGTATAAGAAACTGGCCGTGCACATCATACAGATAGCATTGTACAATGCGTACGTGCTACATCGATGTGCAGGCCAGAGGGGAACTTTCCTGGAATTTCAAGAGGTGGTTATCAAGAACCTATTCTTTAGGGACCAAGAAGAGGGAGCACCCAGTACTTCTGGAAGCGAGGCCACACGCATCGTACCAGGGAAACACTTTCCAGGACAAGTTCCCCAAACAGCCAAGAAGGGAAAAAGTCAAAAGAGGTGCAGAGTCTGCTCAAAGAGGGGGATAAGGAGGGAAACGATATACCAATGCGACACGTGTCCCAAAAAACCAGGGCTCTGTATGAAAGATTGTTGTCGAATTTATCCCTTAATTTTTCATTTACCCTGATGCACTCCGCACAGCTTATCCCCCTCATCTTTCCCTTCTGAGCCATGCCGTGTGCCCAGGCAGCCGATAACAGCCGCATGTAGGGTATTGCCGTACCCGGGAGAACACACATTAAAGCTTATGGGGTGTATATCTCCGGTGGCGCATGCTGGGCACACTATATCGGACACTGACATGCCATATATATATATATATAGAAAATTGCAAATCTCATTCTGCACCATCTGCTGCGCATTATCTTTTACACAGTACCTGTTGGGTCAAAATGCTCACTACACCTCTAGATGAATGTCTTAAGGGGTGTAGGTTTTAAAATGGGGTCACTTCTCGGGGGTTTCAACTGTACTGGTACCTCAGGGGCAGGGGCGTAACTAGGAAAGACTGGGCCCCATAGCAAACTTTTGACTGGGGCCCCCCTCCCCTGGGTGTCACACAACCCCCCCCTTGTAGATAGTGCCTTTTTTACAGCCCCCCCTGTAGATAACGACATACAGCCCCCCCTGTAGATAACGCCATACAGAGTCCCCCCTGTAGGTAACGCCATATAGAGTCCCCCCCTGTAGGTAACGCCATACAGAGTCCCCCCCTATAGGTAACACCATACAGAGTCCCCCCCTGTAGGTAACGCCATACAGAATCCCCCCCTGTAGGTAACTCCATACAGAGTCCCCCCCTCTAGGTAACTCCATACAGAGTCCCCCCCTGTAGGTAACTCCATACAGAGTCCCCCCCTGTAGGTAACGCCATGCAGAGTCCCCCCCTGTAGGTAACTCCATACAGAGTCCCCCCCTGTAGGTAACACCATGCAGAGTCCCCCCTGTAGGTAACGCCATGTAGAGTCCCCCCCCTGTAGGTAACGCCATTCAGATTCCCCCCTGTAGGTAACGCCATGCAGAGTCCCCCCCTGTAGGTAACGCCATGCAGAGTCCCCCCCTGTAGGTAACACCATGCAGAGTCCCCGCCCCTGTAGGTAACGACATGCATCCCCTATCCACAGGATAGGGCATACATGTGTGATCGCTGGCACTGATAGGGAGAACGGGGGACTGAAAGTCCCCTGAAGTTCTCCATGACTAACCTCTGACTTCCGGCGTCTGCGCAGCTCAATAAAAATGAAAGGAGCGCTGGTCACGCATGCGCACAAGCGCGACCGGCGCTCCTTTAATTTCTACGGAGCTGCCGACACAGACCCCGGAAGTCCGAGGTTTGTGATGGAGAACATTGGGGGACTTTCAGACCTCCGGCCATGGTGGGGGCTCGTGCCGGAGGGCGACACGGGCCCCCCATGCCGCGGGCCCCGTAGAAGCCGGGTGCTGTGAAAAAACTGTGCAGTCAAAATGATAACAACAACAACCATAAATTAATTCCTTGAGGGGTGTAGTTTCCAAAATGGGGTCAGTTCTGGTGGGTTTCTATTGCTTTGATACATCTGGGGCACTGCAAATGCGACATGGCACCCGAAAACCAATCCAGCAAAATCTGGACTGCAACAAACACATAGCTCTCCTTTCCTTCTGAACCCTCCCATGGGCCCAAACGGCAGTTTTTTTTTACCACAAATGGGGTATTGCTTCACTAAGGACAAATTGGGCAACAAAATGGGGTATTTTGTTCCATGTGAAAATAAGAAATTTTGATCAAAAATGACATCTTATTGGAAAAAAATATTTTTTTTTAATTTCACAGCCCAATTCAAATAGGTGCTGTGAAAAAAACTGTGCGGTCAACATGATAACAACAACCATAAATGAATTCCTTGAGGAGTGTAGTTTCCAAAATGGGGTCACTTCTGGTTTGCTTCCATTGCTTTGATTCCTCAACACCTCTTCAAACCTGGCATGCTGCCTAAAATATATTCTAATAAAAAAGAGGCCTCAAAATGCACTAGGTGCTTCTTTGGTTCTAGGGCTTGTGTTTTAGTCCACGAGCACACTAGAGCCACATGTGGAACATTTCTAAAAACTGCAGAATTTGGACAATACATATCTAGTAGTATTTCTCTGGTAAAACCTTCTGTGTTACAGAAAAAAATTGAATAAATTTGAAATTCAGCAAGAAAAATGAAATTTGCAAATTTCACCTCCACTTTGCTTTAATTCCTGTGAAACGCCTGAAGGGTTAAAAAACTTTCTAAATGCTGTTTTGAATACTTTGAGTGGTCTAGTTTTTAAAATGGCATGTTTTATGGGGTTTTCTAATACACAGGCCCCTCAATGCCACTTCAGAACTGAAAAGGTACCTTAAAAAAAAGGTTTTTGAAATTTTCTTAAAAATATGAGAAATTGCTGTTTATGTTCTAAGCCTTGTAACGTCCAATAAAAATAAAAGAATGTTCAAAAAATGATGCCAATCTAAAGTAGACATATGGGAAATGTGAACTAGTAACTATTTTGGATGGTATAACTGTCTGTTTTACAAGCAGATGCATTTAATTTAAATTCTGAAAAATTCTATTTTTCCAAAATTTTCTCTAAATTTTGCAATTTTTCCACTAATAAACACTGAATATATTGACCAAATTTTACCACGAACATGAAGCCCAATGTGTCACGAGAAAACAGTCTCAGAATCGCTTGAATAGGTTTAAGCATTCCGACGTTATTACCACATAAAGTGAAATATGTCAGATTTGAAAATTGGGCTCTGAGCCTTAAAGAGGCTCTGTCACCAGATTTTGCAACCCCTATCTGCTATTGACTTACCTGCAAACGCTGATGCTGCTGCAGAATCAACTGTAGCCTCTGGTGCCGATGTGGCCGACACGATGCAGGACCTGTGAGTGACGTCACAGATCTGCACTGTCAGAAGCTGGGCGTTCTGAAGAGAAGTGGATGATACTTCTCTTCAGAGCGCCCAGCTAGTAAAAGTATTAAAAACGCCCCGATGTACGCACATAATACACGCCCAGTTGGACTTTTACTTTAAACACGCCCACTTGGACTTTTGCAAGCCTCATTTGCATAACTACAAAAATGGTCATAACTTGGCCAAAAATGCTCGTTTTTTAAAAATAAAAACGTTACTGTAATCTACATTGCAGCGCCTATCTGCTGCAATAGCAGATAGGGGTTGCAAAATCTGGTGACAGAGCCTCTTTAAGGCCAAAACTAGGCTGCGTCCTTAAGGGGTTTAAGTTATGATCACCACAACTGCATCACCTGTTGTTTATTGTAAGTTTATGCTAATTCACTGATTATATCACTATATTGGGTTATATAAACTCAACTTTGAATGTTAGTCATTGCTTGACAAAGATCCCGTTGAGATGGATCGAAACATTGCCTGCCTGTGGGGTGATTAAAACACAACACCTTTTTTCACCTATTTCCTTGGAGTGCTGTCTCTTGATGTGATTTTTTTTATGTATATATACATATATACACTACCGTTCAAAAGTTTGGGGTCACCCAGACAATTTTGTGCTTTCCATGAAAACTCACACTTATATTTATCAAATGAGTTGCAAAATGACTAGAAAATATAGTCAAGACATTGACAAGGTTAGAAATAATGATTTTTATTTGAAATAATAATTTTCTCCTTCAAACTTTGCTTTCGTCAAAGAATGCTCCATTTGCAGCAATTACAGCATTGCAGACCTTTGGCATTCTAGCTGTTAATTTGCTGAGGTAATCGGGAGAAATTTCACCCCATGCTTCCAAAAGGCCCTCCCACAAGTTGGATTGGCTTGATGGGCACTTCTTGCGTACCATACGGTCAAGCTGCTCCCACAACAGCTCTATGGTGTTGAGATCTGGTGACTGCGCTGGCCACTCCATTACAGATAGAATACCAGCTGCCTGCTTCTTCCCTAAATAGTTCTTGCATAATTTGGAGGTGTGCTTTGGGTCATTGTCCTGTTGTAGGATGAAATTGGCTCCAATCAAGCGCTGTCCACAGGGTATGGCATGGCTTTGCAAAATGGAGTGATAGCCTTCCTTATTCAAAATCCCTTTTACCTTGTACAAATCTCCCACTTTACCAGCACCAAAGCAACCCCAGACCATCACATTACCTCCACCATGCTTGACAGATGGCGTCAGGCACTCTTCCAGCATCTTTTGAGTTGTTCTGCGTCTCACAAATGTTCTTCTGTGTGAACCAAACACCTCAAACTTCGATTCGTCTGTCCATAACACTTTTTTCCAATCTTCCTCTGTCCAATGTCTGTGTGCTTTTGCCCATATTAATCTTTTCCTTTTATTAGCCAATCTCAGATATGGCTTTTTCTTTGCCACTCTGCCCTGAAGGCCAGCATCCCGGAGTCGCCTCTTCACTGTAGACGTTGACACTGGCGTTTTGCGGGTACTATTTAATGAAGCTGCCAGTTGAGGACCTGTGAGGCGTCTATTTCTCAAACTAGAGACTCTAATGTACTTGTCTTGTTGCTCAGTTTTGCAGCGGGGCCTCGCACTTCTCTTTCCACTCTGGTTAGAGCCTGTGTGTGCTGTCCTCTGAAAGGAGTAGTACACACCGTTGTAGGAAATCTTCAGTTTCTTGGCAATTTCTCGCATGGAATAGCCTTAATTTCTAAGAACAAGAATAGACTGTCGAGTTTCACATGAAAGCTCTCTTTTTCTAGCCATTTTGAGAGTTTAATCGAACCCACAAATGTAATGCTCCAGATTCTCAACTAGCTCAAAGGAAGGTCAGTTTTATAGCTCCTCTAAACAGCAAAACTGTTTACAGCGGTGCTAACATAATTGCACAAGGGTTGTCAAGTGTTTTCTAATCATCCATTAGCCTTCTAACACAGTTAGCAAACACAATGTACCATTAGAACACTGGAGTGATGGTTGCTGGAAATGGGCCTCTATACACCTATGTGGATATTGCATTAAAAACCAAACGTTTGCAACTAGAATAGTCATTTAGCACATTAACAATGTATAGAGTGTATTTCTGATTCATTTAATGTTATCTTCATTGAAAAAAACTGTGTTTTTCTTTAAAAAATAAGGACATTTCTAAGTGACCCTAAACTTTTGAACGGTAGTGTATATATACATTTTTTTATATTTTTTTTGTATCAAAGCAATAGTTTCTTCATTCCATTCAGATAAAGGTTACCAAGTCCAGCAGTCCAAAACACCTCTCTTTTACTAAGGATGTACGATTTTTGTTCTCATCATCAATAATAAAGACTTCCTCTAAAATCTGCCACCTCAACTCAAAAACACGGTGATGCTTTTTATAAAAATGCTTTGCAACTGTTGATTCCGTTCTTGTTTGTTTATGTACTTCTACCCTGTAGTGCTTTTTGTTTTTCTTTTTGCTCCCTGTATATACGAATGCAAGATTTCTGTTCATTTAATCCCTTTTTTAAGTAGTTTAGATTTTTGATCTACATATGCTGTACCACATGGACATTTTAAAAAGCATATGGTATTTTTATGTCACATGTGCGTAACCCTCTCATTTCTGATCTGAAAAGAGGTGATGTACATTGTCAGCCTTGATAATCGATATTCAGTGTTGGCAGCTCATACATGCAAATGTTGATTTTTTTGGTTTAATGTCACCTCTGACAAGAAAATCATGTTATTGAACAACCTTTTTAATATGCCAATGATGGGGTATGCCTAAACAATGACCCAAACTTTGAGTCTCAGGATGCCCTAATATTTGGATACAGTATTCTTAATCATTGGAGCGTGTTTGTTATATATTGAGTGTACTCAAAATTCTCGGTGTCCTCATAAACTGGCTTTGAGGTAGACTCTTAAACGGAAGTGGGGCATCTTAGCAGCGTTGTTTTTATCAGTCGGCAAAGAGAATAGACTTGTCACAATCTTGTCACCAGGTCTTAACACCGTCACATTTAAATAAGTAATGCTATCCTTATTGTATTCAATTGAAAATGTTTCCGTGAAATTCATTTAAGTAGGCAACATATTCTAACAGCTCATTTTTATTTCCTGTCCACTGCATTAATCCATCAACCACATACCTAAGCCGTTTGTTCATCTTATCCGTGGGCCATGGCGACATTGTTACAAAATGGTATTCAAAGGCATTCATAAAGATGTGAGCTAATCTTGGAGCCACAGAGGAACCCATCGAAACAGGGGCTTAGCTAAAGGCTTTTGGGCCCTGTTACAGGAGAATATTGTTCCCATCCAGACACTCTGTTTTATGACCACATAAAATATAGGAGAAGAAGCAGAACCAAGATCCAGCGCTGAGGGTAAGTAAAAGGAACTTCTGCTCCAATTTTATTAATGATATAACAAATTTTAAAGAACTTGAAAGAGTAGTTCAGTAGCGTAACAGAGTACAGAGATGGGTGGAAGGTGAAGGATCAAAAATTGCCTTGGTTAATTGCATGCCATGAATAAGGACACGAGACGTGTCAGAAACGCATAGGCGCAATTAACCAAGGCAATTTTTGATCCTTCAGCCTCTACCCATTTCTGTACTCTGTTACGCTACTGAACTACTCTTTCAAGTTCTTTTAAATTTGTTATATCATTAATAAAATTGGAGCAGAAGTTCCTTTTACTGACCCTCAGCGCTGGATCTTGGTTCTGCTTCTTCTCCTGTTGTTTGCCGCTGTCCGTGCAGGAATCCGGGTGCTGTCTGTTCACAGACACAACTAATGGTGAGCTGGAGGATCTCCCCCCCCCCCTTTCCTACTTACAGCTTTTGTGTACACATAAAATATACCTGGAATATAGACATAGTATATACTGAGATTATTCAGTGGTTTTCACCCATTGAGGTGGCAGTATGCTCAGAAGCCATTTTGCCATAGATTCTTATCTACTGCCTTATTAGCATTACAATGGACCTCAGTACAGGAAGAAGACTTACCTGCAAACGCTGATGCTGCTGCAGAATCAACTGTAGCCTCTGGTGCCGATGTGGCCGTCACGATGCAGGACCTGTGAGTGACGTCACAGATCTGCACTGTCAGAAGCTGGGCGTTCTGAAGAGAAGAGGATGTTACTTCTCTTCAGAGCGCCCAGCTAGTAAAAGGATTAAAAACGCCCCGATGTACGCACATAATACACGCCCACTTGGACTTTTACTTTTAAACACACCCACTTGGACTTTTGCAAGCCTCATTTGCATAACTACAAAAATGGTCATAACTTGGCCAAAAATGCTCGTTTTTTAAAAATAAAAACGCTACTGTAATCTACATTGCAGCGCCTATCTGCTGCAATAGCAGATAGGGGTTGCAAAATCTGGTGACAGAGCCTCTTTAACATCAGGAGCAAGCTGAGTTATATCATATGTGTGCTTTCTGTGTATGTATATAAGTATAAGTATAATAACATTACATCAGACTTTATATGTGTACATAGAGATATTCTAGGAATCTTATGTGGATTATAGATGAGTAAATATGCTGTTTATACATGAGTTTATATATGAGTTTATGAGTCTACAAACTTGAACTTTTACCCAATATTCTAATTTTCTCAAAGACTAAATTTTGGGTTTTCATTAACTGTTAGCCATAACCATCAACATTAGAAGAAAAAAAAATGCTGGAAATAGATCACTCTGTGTGTAATGAATCTATATAATATGAGTTTCACTTTTTGAATTGTATTTGTGAAATAAATTAGCTTTTTGATATTCTAATCCATTGAGAAGGACTAGTATATATGTGTGTGTGTGTGTGTGTGTGTGTGTATATATATATATATATATATATATGAGACAGCATAGCTATAGCACTAGGCTATAGTAACGTCCGCGGTCACTGACCACGAACTCTTCTCGTCCTGCCAACGCCTTTCTCTCCAGAGATGCCAGCACATGCGGCCGTCCTGTCCCGCAGTGACCACTAGGGTGCGTGCGCGAGCTCAGTCCAGCCTTAAAGAGCCAGAGCGCACACATGCAATGGCGGATTATCATTAGGGCGTTTCGGGCGGTCGCCCGGGGCCCAAGGCTCCCGGGGGGCCCAAGGCTCCCAGGGGGCCCATGACCGCCCGAACCCCCTCATGCCCAGTGGCGTCGCTAGCACCGGAGGGAGCCCCGGTGCCAGGACCGCACCTGTCAGGCGAGGGGAGCTTCGCTTCTACTTAGCAGCCGTGGTCTGTGCTGCTTTAGAAGCTCCCCCTCCAGCCCCCCCTTCCCTGCTCTAAACATCTCTCCTCTGCTGCTAGCTGTCGGGACAAGGGGGAGGGGAGACTGTCGGCGGGCTCTGTGCTGTGAGCAGAAGAGCTGCAGTGAAGACATAAAAGGTAAGAGCATGTGTGTTTAATGTCCATATTCATGTATGTTTAATGTCCATATTCATGTATGTTTAATGTCCATATTCATGTATGTTTAATGTGTATATTCATGAGTGTTTAATGTGTATATTCATGTGTGTTTAATGTCCAAATTCATGTGTTTACAAGGTGTACTTTGTGTATAATGTGCATACTCGTGTGTACTTTGTGTACTATGCATACTTTGTGTATAATGTGCCTACTTTGTGTACTTTGTGCATAATGTGTGTACTTTGTGTACTGTGCGTACTTTGTGCATAATGTGCGTACTTTGTACTGTGCGTACTTTGTGCATAATGTGTGTACTGTGCGTACTTTGTGCATAATGTGTGTACTGTGCGTACTTTGTGCATAATGTGTGTACTGTGCGTACTTTGTGCATAATGTGTGTACTGTGCGTACTTTGTGCGTACTTTGTGCATAATGTGCGTACTTTGTGCATAATGTGCGTACTTTGTGCATAATGTGGTACTTTGTGTACTGTGCGTACTTTGTGCATAATGTGCCTACTTTGTGTACTTTGTGCATAATGTGCGTACTTTGTGCATAATGTGCCTACTTTGTGCATAATGTGCCTACTTTGTGCATAATGTGCCTACTTTGCGTACTTCGTGCATAATGTGCGTACTTTGTGCATAATGTGGTACTTTGTGCATAATGTGCGTACTTTGTGCATAATTTGGTACTTTGTGTACTGTGCGTACTTTGTGCATAATGTGCCTACTTTGTGTACTTTGTGCATAATGTGCGTACTTTGTGCATAATGTGCGTACTTTGTGCATAATGTGCGTACTTTGTGCATAATGTGGTACTTTGTGTACTGTGCGTACTTTGTGCATAATGTGCCTACTTTGTGTACTTTGTGCATAATGTGCGTACTTTGTGTACTGTGTGTACTTTGTGCATAATGTGCCTACTTTGTGTACTAGTGTTTAGGTAGTGTTAGCAATAGTTACGGCGCGGCAGGGTGGTGGTGGAGAAGGGGAGCCCAAGTTTGGGTAACAGCCCAGGGCCCATGGTCTTCTTAATCCGCCACTGCACACATGTGTGAGATTGAGCTGATTGCTCCCAGATTACCCTGGGCTATAAGAAGGGCCCTGCCCCCTCCTTCAATGCCTGAGCATTGTTTATGCTTACCCGTGTCAGTATTTGCAAATGGTCCACTGAGTGTTCTCCAGTTCCCAGTGTTCCCGTTCCTGCTACTTGTATCCTGTATCCCGTGCTTCTGTGTTCCTGTGCTGTACAAAGTTGGAATCATGTTGTGTCGCCTGCTACACCTGCTGTGTTTCACCGCACCTGTTGTCTGCCTTCTGCCAGAGTTCCATCCGAGCCTAAACCATCGCTACTGTCTGAATTACCACAGGTACATTTTCCGAACTATAGACATTAACTTTGTACCCTGTTTAGCCAGCTGCTATACCGTTTACGGCGGTACTGCCCAGTGGGTCCACATATCCACAGATCGTGACAGCTATAGCTATGGATAGGATTCGATACAGTGGTTCAGCAGACAGTATCATATATGATAGGCTTAGATATGGGGCCCAGCTCACTGACATTGCGGGTCCAGCACTGGACCAGGAAATGTAAGAATAATAATTGTTTTGCTTTTTTATGTGTTACAAATAATTTTTGTGTGTTTGTGTTTTTTTACAGGTGCAGTTGTTGGACTACTTTGGATTCAAGGCCTACTTTGATGACAGTGTTTTTTTTATTCTCAATAAAATGGTTAATGAGAGTTGTGCGGGTTTTTTTTTAAGTTCAATAAAATGTGTGAATTCTTCTTCTGTTCCATGGCGCCGGTAGTATCTTCGGCAGCGGCATCGGAGCTGTGCGCGCATGCGGGCAATCGCGCGCGCACGCTCTCACTCAATCACACACTCACTCACTCACTCTTTATCTCTCGGGGGACAAGGACAACAAGAATGTCACGAGAGATCACACAGTCTTGTCGTCCTTGTCTGCCGAGAGCAGACAAGTGTCTCCAGCTCTTGCTGTAACACTGTCCGTAGCTGATTAGACAGTGTCACAGCAATGTTACACACCCCCTTGCAGTGGCGCAACTATAGGGGTCGCAGTGTTCGCAACTGCGACCGGGCCCAGAAGCCAGGGGGGCCTGCGGCCCCCCGCAGCACCTCAATGAAACGTTACTATAGTAACTGTGGCCTATGTAATAAACATGGGCCCCTGTTACTATAGTAACTGACAGTACTTAACCCTCCTCTTCCTGGAGCGCATCGGAGTTTCTGACGTCACAGTCCTGCACACAGCATCCCGACTCTTGATGGAGTAAGGACTTGCGGCCGAATAGGAGGTAAGTTTAATTTTAGTGTCTTGCTGAAGCTGATGGGTCGGGGTCCGACACCCGGTACCCCCGACAATCAGCTGTTTTGAAGGGGTTGCAGCCACTCGTATGAGCGCTACTTCCCCTTCATTCCGGTCACTTTCTCACACTGAATCGCCGACACGGACGTGTCAGCGATTCACAGTGTGAGCAAGTAAGGGAAATGAAGGGGAAGCAGCGCTCGTACGAGCTCTGCACCCCATTCAAGACAGCTGATTGGCGGGGGTCCCGGAAGTCTAACCCTGACCTATCCGCTATTGATGGCCTATACTGAGGATAGGCCATCATTGTTTAGGGACTGGACAACCTTCATGCCTACCGTGTGTTAGACTTAGATACAGGGCCCCAGCTTATACTGCATAAGAATACTGTCTGCTGGACCCTGTATCTAAGCCTACCTTAGGCTTAGATACAGGGTCCAACAAACAGTATCACACATGCACATGGGCCCTATATCTAGGACCCTGTATCTAAGGCCCTCTTCACATCACCGCTGCCCTTACGTTGAGGGGTTCCGTCTGGTTAACCCCTCAACGGAAAGGCAAACGGAAACCTTAGCTTCCGTTTGCATCACCATTAATCTCAATGGTGATGGAAACTTTGATAATGGTTTCCGTTTGTCACCGTTGTGAACGGGTTCCGTTGTTTTTGCGAAATCAATAGCGCAGTCGACAATGCAAAACAACGCAACCCTGCCATAACGATGACAAACGGAAATCTTTAGCAACGTTTCCGTCACCATTAAGATCAATGGTGAGGGAAACGGAAGCGGAGGTTTCAGTTTTCCTTTCTGTTGAGGGGTTAACCCGACGGAAGCCCTCAACGAAAGGGCAGCGATGATGTGAGCAGGCCCTTACTAATGTTTCTTTTTGTGTTTTTTTTACAGGTTCAGTTGTTGGACTACGTCGGATTCGAGGACTACTTAGATGACAGCTTTTTTATTCTCAATAAAATGGTTAATGAGGGTTGTGTGGGGGGGGTTTTATATAAATAAATCTATTTTTTCTATGTCTTTGTATTTTTTTAACTTTATCGCTGTCAGCTTACTAATGGCCACTGACAGGTTGACAGCGTCCATTACTAAGGCGGGGCTTAGTGTTAGCCGGTGAAAAGGCTGAGGGCTCATTTACACGAGCGTGTTATACGTCCGTGCAGCGCGCGTGAAAATCACAGACCTGTAATAGTCTATGGGGCCGTGCAGACAGGTGCGTGATTTTTACGCAGCGTGAGTCCGCTGCGAAAAACTCACGACATGTTCTACATTTGAATTCAATGGGTGCATGAAATCCACGCATGTCACACGGAAGCACTTCCGTGGGACAAGTGTGAATCACGCAACAGCACTGAAAAGGATGAATGAAAACAGAAAAGCACCACGTGCTTTTCTGTTTACAAACATCCAAACGGAGTGTCATAATGATGGCGGCTGCGCGAAAATCACGCAGCCACGCATCATACGGTGATGACCCATGGAGCTTCACAGTGCCTTTTGCGCACACAAAACGCCGCATTTTTTGCGTGCGCAAAACGCACACGCTCGTGTAAAGCCGGCCTAACACTAACCCCCATTATTACCCGGGTACCCACTGCCACCAGGGGTGTCAGGAAGAGCTGGGTACGATCCAGTACCCGACCATCTGTAGTGATGGTCAGGCACTAGGGTGGCCGCAGGCTTGTATTATTAGGCTGGGAAAGGCCAAATACAGTGGCCCTTCCCACCCTGGTAATGCTAGCCTGCTGCTGCTGTTTGTATCTGGCTTGTTATGAAAAGTGGGGGGGGGCCCCACGTCATTTTTTTTTATAAATAATTGGACAGCACGATGTGGGGTTCCCCCATTTTCATAACCAGCCAGATACAACATTGCAGCAGCGGCATAGCATTACCAGGGTGGGAAGTGTCACAGTTTTTGGCCTTTCCCAGCCTAATAATACCAGCCAGCGGCCGCTCCAGTGCCCCTCCGTCACTACAGATGGTTGGGTACTAGATCGTACCCGTCTCTTCCTGGTACCTCTGGTGGCGCTGGGTACCAGGGTAATAATGGGGATTAGTGTTAACCTCTTCATGTCTAACATTAAGTCCCCCCTTTAGTAATGGGCATTGTCAATCAGCCAGCATCTATTACTAAGGTGGTAGTTATAAAGTTTAAACAAATACAAAGACATAGATAAAATATTTTATTGAAATTAAAATTCCACACAACCCTCGTTATCCATTTTATTGAGAATAAAAAAACGCAGTTATTGAAGTAGTCCTCGAATCTGAAGTAGTCCAACAACCGAACTTGTAAAAAAACACAAAAACACAAAAATAATTAGTAACACATCAAAAAGGAAAATAATTCTTATACTTACCTTTCCTGGGCCCAGCGCTGGAGCTGCAATGTCAGCGAGCTGGGCCCTATATCTAATCCTATACTGTGTGATACTGTCTACTGGGCACTATATCTAATCCTATCATGTGTGATACTGTCTGTTGAGCCACTGTATCTAATCCTATAATGTGTGCTACTGTCTGCTAAGCCGCTGTATCTAATCCTATCCATAGCTATAGGGTCGTAGTGCTATAGATATGCTGTCTCATATATATATATATATATATATATATATATATATACTTGGGGGGGGGCACATATGTATTGTGGCTATGCCCCCTGATTTTTTAAGTCCTTAGTGATGCCCCTGGCTGCTAGTGTTGCATTGTTGGATCACTCAGGAGACCCAGCGATGCAGCTGAAAGCTGCTTGCCATCGGCCATGAGAAGTCTGGTGGAAGGGGGGCCCAAGAAGAACCTTTGCATCGGGGCCTTTAGCTACGCCCCTGCCCCCTTGACAATTACTGTACATGCCCCATAGACAGTTCAGGGGGTTATTTAAATATTGGGCGCCAAATATAACGGCACCAATATCTAAATAATAGGAGGATAGGAACAGTTTTTTTTAAAGTGAGCCAGGGTTTGTGCAGCCCTGCCCATGTATGGGCAGGTGAAAGGTTCTCTTTAAAGGGGTGTCCAGTCCCTAAACATTGATGGCCTATCCTCAGGATGGGTCATCAATAGCTGATGGGTCGGGGTCCGACTCCCGGGACCCCCGCCAATCAGCTGGTTTGAAGAGGGTACAGCGCTCTGTGTTGGCAATTCACAGTGTGAGCAGGTGACAGGAATGAAACAAAAGTAGCGACCCTTTCAAAACAGCTGATAGGTCAGGGTCTGACTCCAGGAACCCACGCCAATCAGCTCCAGCAGACAGTGATATTAAACTTACCCTCCTCTTCGGCCGCAGCGCAGTCTTGACTCCATCAAGGGTCGGGATGTTGTGCGTGGTGCACAGTGTAGTGACGTCAGAACCTCCGAGGAGGGTTAGTACTGTCAGTTACTTTAGTAACAGGGGCCCGTGCAGTTTATTGCATAGGCCCCAATTACTATAGTAACTTTTTATTGATGTGGTGCGGTGGGCCGCGGGCCCCCCTGGCTTTGGGGAAATTGCGACTGCTGCGACCCCTATAGTTACGCCACTGCAGCTGTAAGTATTAGCCAACATCGAATCTAAAGTAGTTTTTGTCAGTAAAGACTCCAACAGTGTAACCAGAAACATAATCTTTTTCTTTACTTCTTTACTTATTGTCACACCCTAACATAATATGTCTCTTTTACATCTAATCTCTTCATTTTGCAGAATATTTGTAGATAGACTTTTTACAAAGTACAAAGGAAATTGATCCTTGCTGCAAGTTGATCCTTGATCCTGTTGGAGAAGGCCTACGTGTCACGTGTTCAATTACTGTATTAATGATATACTGTAAGAAATAGGTGATCGCAATGAACATGAAGTTACTCAAGTAAAAACACATAAAAAAACTGAACGTTTTGTGTTTGGTTCCACATATGACAAATTTGTGAGTAGTGAATTCTTTAGATGAAATATTAATTGTCAGCTCACCGATCTTCTTTCCTCCTTGTTCCACTATTTGTGGTTGGCTTTCTTCGTTGGAATTCTGTTTCTTCCTGGGTCCTTCGACCCCTCTTTGCCCCCTAATAAAATGTGCTGACTTTTTAATCTATGAGCGAAATGTCATAAAATCCCTCTTTTCATCCATAAATTCTGTCTGTTTACGTTCCTTCAGTACTTTTAACCGCATATTTTAGGTTTCTCCTGTGATCCTCAGCCAACGTGTAGACCCTATTATATTGATAATCATGAGTGTCTCTTTCAAACGTATTTAATTTATTTTGAAGAATAGATGATTTCAGCTTATCAATATTTGCCTTAAGCTTTTCATCTATGCGGTTATAATCCTCTAGAGCAGACAAATTTCCACATCAAATTTTTTTTTTGTGTGTTGTCAATAGCGATCTGTAGTATTTGTATAGTTAGCAGTAACAGATCGGGTGAATGTCGATTCCACAATGCAAACCATTTTTGATGGTAAACAGTATTGTTCTTCAGTAATATATGGCTTCAAGGACTGCTAAACCCTCTTGGGATTCCTTAAACTACAATATTTTCCGCCAGTGTCAATGCACATAACAATAAATTTATTTTTTTTTTTCTTTAGTTATTCCAACTTTTTGGGCAAATCAAATAATATATCTTCCCATACTGTTTTCAAAGATAGACCAGCATTTTCAGCTTGTAACAATATACTGTTTCTTTCCACGACTGTGATTGCAAACATCTCAGCTTTATTCTCCGTAATATTGGATATCTTTTCAAATTACATCTTTATACAATTTCATTTTGTTTGGTTTTAAGAGAAAAATAATTCCAATTGTAGCAAACAGAAGAGGGGGCATCTATAAAATTTCCAGTTTCGCATTAGTGTTTGTTACGATTGGAATTCCTTCTCTCAAAAAAGTCAGCACGTTTTTTAGAAGAGCAGAGTGTTCGAAGGACAAAAGAAGAAACAGACTCCTCCAACGAAGGAAGCCAACCGCAAAAAGTGTAACAAAGAAGGACGAAATCCAGGATTGAGACCAGCAATAGTAGATAGGTGAGTTGACTATTAATATTTCTAACATATTGACTCTCAGTTATAGATAGAGTGGGCTTTGTCACACAGTATCTAAAAATTTCATTTTATCGTTAAACTTTTACAGTTACTGCAGAAACTTGCGTGTTAAAATGTATTAGTATGATGTGAATAGGGTGCAACAATTATCAAAATGAAATACCTATCCCTCTCAGTAGCCACAGTCAATACAGATATTGTTCGTAATCTGTTTGATTCATATCAGCAAATAGAGAAAATGGGATCAATCTAAAACAATACCTAATTTCAATTTATCTCGACAAAAAATGGAGGCTATGAAAGATTTGAAAAAAGATAACTATTATAATGAAAAAAAGCTGATAAATGCGGTGCTAAAGTTATAATGGACAAAAGCAGAAAGCCAGGAAGCAGAAAATCGACTCACTGATGACAACGTCTACAGAAGGTTGAACAGTGATCCAACATTATTGTTCAAGCAGGAAATTGGTGGTTTATAACAGGAGGCGTTTCTTGAAGGTACTATTAATTTAGTTTTAAAAAACTCTTTGATGAAAAAATATCCATGGGTATCGGTGCTATATTTATTGCCTAAGGTGCATGAGAATCTTCAGAAACCCCTGGGCAGAACTATTGTGAATTCAATCCTACAAACCTTTCTTTTATGCAAAAAATTGCCAAAAACCTGCCAAACTGCTTGGGGGGAACAAGCGATTTTCTGAATAAAATTCAATTGATGCATTGATGTAACAATTTTATGTACTGGACATTAAGAATATATATACTAACATACCGTACAATGAAGGCGTGACAGCAGTAAGTTATGTGAAGACGCTACACTTACCAATGAGAAAATTAGGTTTCTGATGACTTTACTTGACGTCATATTGACCAAGAACTATTTCGGATTTGGCTCTGAGTTTTACTTGCAGCTGGAGGGGACTTCCTATGCAGCTACAAGTTATACAAATATCTTTATGTCTTCTTTTAAAGATCAATATGTGGTAAGATGTCAATCTAAAAATCATTTGAAGCTTTGGCTTTGCTATGTGAATGATGTCTTCCTACTGTGGGTTGGGAGTAAGGAACAGCTACATGTAATTATTGAGTATTTGAATAGTCAACATGAATTAATAACATTTTTACTTCAGATGGATAAAAATATTATACATTATTTGACTGTAGAAGTTAGAATGAATGAGGATAGATTGTTATCTAAAACGATGTATTCTATATCTACAAATAAAAATAATCTATTGAGACAGAATAGTTTCCATGCCTCACAAACCTTTAGAGGCATCCCAAAAGATCATTTTTTTATGGACACATAGACGATGTAGTGAAAATAATGCGTGTTTTTCTAATATTGAGAAGTTAGTAGGGAATTTGAAAGGACGTGGGTATCCCACAGATGAAGTAAGGAAGGTAGGAGAACAGGGGCGTAACTAGGAAAGACTGGGCCCCATAGCAAACTTTTGACTGGGGCCCCCTCCCCTGGGTGTCACATAACCCCCCCTTGTAGATAGTGCCACTTTTACAGCCCCCCCTGTAGATAACGCCATACAGCCCCCCCTCTGTATATAGCGCCATACAGCCCCCCCTGTAGAGAACGCAATACAGCCCCCCCTGTAGGGAACGCCATACTGCTCCCCCCTGTAGGGAACGGCATACAGCCACCCCCCCCCCTGTAGGGAACGCCATACAGCCACCCCCCCCCCTGTAGGGAACGCCATACAGTGTCCCCCCTCCCAAAAAAATGCGACCTACAGTGTGTCCTACAAAATACATGTATCCCCTCTCCACAGGATCTCCACAGGATAGGGGATACATGAGTGATCGCTGGCAGCGATAGGGAGAACGGGGGACTGAAAGTCCCCTGAACTTCTCCATGACAAACCTCGGACTTCCGGCGTCTGCGCAGCTCAATAAAAATTAAAGGAGCGCTGGTCACGCATTCGCACAAGCACGACCGGCGCTCCATTCATTTCTACGGAGCTGCCGACACAGACCCCGGAAGTCTGAGGTTTGTGATGGAGAACTTCAGGGGACTTTCTGTCCCCCGTTCTCCCTATCGCTGCCAGCGATCACACATGTATCCCCTATCCTGTCCTGTGGATATCCTGTGGAGAGGGGATACGTGTCCTGTGGAGAGGGGATACATGTCCTGTGGAGATCCTGTGGAGAGGGGATACATGTCTTTTGCTCTATTTTGCGCCTTCAGGACCAGACACCGTTTAGCCATTTTTAGCACGTGTTAGTTAAATGGCTATAACTTTTTTATTTGTTGGGCTAACGACGTGATTTTTGCGATGTTTTTTCCGTAGACAATGCAGGTTTCGTTTTTTAGCGTTTTTATACACACCTTTTTTGCTATTTTAGAATTTTTATTCATAAAGTTTGAAAATAATAGTAAAAAAATAAGCTTTTTTACATTTCAGCAATTTTTTTTTTGGTAATTACATAGTTTTACCCTAAAATAGACCTTTTATTTGTGATCGCCATTTTCTACCGTAAATTTGTATATATTGCATGTCTATATTAGGGTAATTGGGTCAGCGCTAGCGTTACAACAATGATTGGCGGGGGGGGACGTTTTTTTTTTGGGGGGTGGGTATTTTATGTGTATTTATTATTTACATTTTTTTTTGCACTTTACTTTATTATTTTTTTATTACTATGGTCTGTCCCCCAAAGGTCAAAGAAGACCTTTGGGGAACTTTATATATATTTTTTCTTTCTTTTACACCATGTTTTTCCACTGTAACTGGGACTGCACAGCAGCCCCAGTTACAGGGGAAATCAGCCCTCTCATAGTGACCCAGCAGCAGCAGCCTGTCACTAACGGCACCCGGCGATCATGTGACCAGTCACATGATCACCGGGAGGAATAGAGACAGCACCGCTACTGCTGTCTCTATTCCTGTACACAGCGCGCATTCAGTGCTGAGTACAAGTGATCAGAGAAGACAGATTCAGCTGCCCGATCGCGCGGGCAGCAAGTTAAAACCCGAGCCGTAGAAAGTCTATGGCTCGGGTTTTAAGGACCCTGACCGCTGGCCGTAAAAATACAGCCAGCGGTCGGGAACCAGTTAATGGCAGAGCGGGGAGATACCTCCCTGCTCTGCCGTAGTGTTCAGTGGCGTCCCGCTGTAGCAACAATAGCGGCTGCTAGCGGAGCCTCCGGCCATGGTGGGTGCCCGTGCCAGCGGGCGACACGGGCCCCCTCATGCCGCGGGCCCCGTAGCAGCCGCTACTGCTGCTACGGCGGTAGTTACGCCACTGTAGGAGAAGAATTAGGAGAAATCCCTTGTGAGAAAGCTAGGAATTTTATAGCAAAACAATCTACGGATAATGAGCCATTATTCATATCTACATGTGACGGATATACAGATATAATTAAAAACGTTGTCTCTAAGTACTGGGATATATTGAAATGGGATCCCAAATATGGATTTGTTCATGACTACCCACAGTTTGTTTATAGAAAAGGAAAACTGTAGTGAATTAGTTGATATGGACTGATTGGAAATTACAAGAGTTCTCTAAACAGGCCTTTTTAAAATCCCCCAAAAATGTCACTTTCCCCTGTCTGGCATGTCAGTACTGCACCTCCATTATAAAAGAAGGTACATTTAGTTGTCTAATGAAAGGCCATCAAATTACTTTAAAATTATATTTTGCTTGCAATTAAAAAAATAACATATATGCTGAAATGCCCATGTGGGAAAGTGTACATTGGACAAACTTTGCGATTTCTTAAACTGCGTCTTAATGAACATCAATTAGGACATTTGAACAAAAAAAATGGAGGGAAAACATAAGGAAGAAAAGAAAGTACTATCCAAAGAGGATGATAAACAACCACAAAAACTTTGGTGAGACAACGGTCGCCAGGCATTTTTTTTTTTTTTTAAATGGACCACAAAGTATGTCACCTGAGATGTTTAGTAGAGAGGTGCATTGGATTTTAACACTGGACTCTTTGGGTCCTAAAGTGTTAAATGAAAACTGTCGTTTCAACGTGTATTTATAGGATTCTGTCCTGTGAACTGCATGGAAACGTCATTTTTTTTTATAATAACATTTTTCTACATGACTCTACTAGTAGTAAAATGTAACTATTTTGAATAACACATCCGAAATGCTCATCTTTCCCAATGGTGTATTTTACATTTTGTACTTCAAATGCATTTTTAATTGATTTATAGGTATTCTTGTACTGAAGGGTATATAATCAGGTGATGGGATACACTATGCATGCTTGTCCCCCGATATATTGCTTTGGCGTGTTAATAATTTGTTTCCCTGCAGCAACGTCTCTCCATTTGAATTATAGATTATATGTCACAAAGGTCGTTACAAACTATTGCTGGGACTACACTTGTAGGTAATTTTATATGCCATGTTATCATTGTACTGCCAAATTTTGTGCTGATATAGATAAAAGTTTTTGCTTGCAAAAATCGTGCATTCATTTATCCAACAAAAAAGAAAGGAACGTTTGCATGTTTTAGCTGCCAACACTGCCACTCGATTATTAAGGGAGGAAATGTAATTTACCCCTTTTCAGGTTAGAAGTGTAGATTTCTAACGTAAATCTGTTTTCCCTTAGTCCTAACAGCAGTACAATAATACGGTACTTCTGCCTAGTGTACAGATCGAAATTTTAATAAATCAAATAGTAGCATTAAGTAGGGTGGGAAGCTTGTGCTGCTACTAAAAAAAAGAAAAAAACAGATTAACCCCTTAACCCCTTAAGGACGCAGCCTAGTTTGGGCCTTAAGGCTCAGAGCCCATTTTTCAAATCTGACATATTTCACTTTATGTGGTAATAACGTCGGAATGCTTAAACCTATCCAAGCGATTCTGAGATTGTTTTCTCGTGACACTTTGGGCTTCATGTTCGTGGTAAAATTTGGTCGATATATTCAGTGTTTATTGGTGAAAAATTGCAAAATTTAGAGAAAATTTTGAAAAAATTGCATTTTTCAGAATTTAAATGCATCTGCTTGTAAAACAGACGGTTATACCACCCAAAATAGTTACTAGTTCACATTTCCCATATGTCTACTTTAGATTGGCATCGTTTTTTTAACATTCTTTTATTTTTCTTGGACGTTACAAGGCTTAGAACATAAACAGCAATTTCTCATATTTTTAAGAAAATTTCAAAAGCCTTTTTTTTAAGGTACCTCTTGAGTTCTGAAGTGGCTTTGAGGGGCCTATGTATTAGAAACCCCCATAAAACACCCCATTTTAAAAACTAGACCCCTCAAAGTATTCAAAACAGCATTTAGAAAGTTTTTTAACCCTTCAGGCATTTCACAGGAATTAAAGCAATGTGGAGGTGAAATTTGCAAATTTCATTTTTCTTGCTGAATTTCAATATTATTCCATTTTTTTCTGTAACACAGAAGATTTTACCAGAGAAATACTACTAAATATGTATTGTCCAGATTCTGCAGTTTTTAGAAATGTCCCACATGTGGCTCTAGTGCGCTCGTGGAATAAAACACAAGCCTCAGAAACAAAGGAGCACCTAGTGCATTTTGAGGCCTCTTTTTTATTAGAATATATTTTAGGCAGCATGCCAGGTTTGAAGAGGTGTTGAGGTATGAAAGCAATGGAAACCCACCAGAAGTGACCCCATTTTGGAAACTAGACCCCTCAAGGAATTCATTTATGGTTGTTGTTATCATTTTGACCACACCGTTTTTTCACAGCACCTATTTGAATTGGGCTGTGAATTAAAAAAATGATATTTTTTTCCATTAAGATGTAATTTTTGTTCAAAATTTCTTATTTTCACAAGGAATAAAACACCCCATTTTGTTGCCCAATTTGTCCTGAGTGCGGCAATACCCCATTTGTGGTGATAAACTGATGTTTGGGCCCATGGCAGGACTCAGAAGGAAAGGACCACCATTTGGCCTACTGGAGCTTTTCTTGTGCTAAGTCATGTATGCAGAAGCCCCTGAGGTACCAGTACAGTTAAAACCCCCGAGAAGTGACCCCATTTTAAAAACTACACCCCTTAAGACATTCATCTAGTGGTGTAGTGAGCATTTTGACCCCACAGTTATTGTGTAAAAGGTAATGCGCAGCAGATGGTGCAAAGTGAGATTTGCAATTTCCTATGCATATATGCCATTTCAGTGTCTGATATATTGTGCCCAGCATGTGCCACTGGAGACATACACCCCATAAATTGTAATGTGGGTTCTCCCGGGTACGGCAATACCCTACATGTGGCTGTTATTAGCTGCCTGGGCACACGACAGGGCTCAGAAGGGAAGGACCACCATTTAGCCTACTGGAGCTTTTCTGGTGCTAAGTCATGTAGGCAGAACCCCTGAGGTACCAGTACAGTTGAAACCCCCGAGAAGTGACCCCATTTTAAAAACTACACCCCTTAAGACATTCATCTAGTGGTGTAGTGAGCATTTTGACCCCACAGTTATTGTGTAAAAGGTAATGCGCAGCAGATGGTGCAAAGTGAGATTTGCAATTTCCTATGCATATATGCCATTTCAGTGTCTGATATATTGTGCCCAGCATGTGCCACTGGAGACATACACCCCATAAATTGTAATGTGGGTTCTCCCGGGTACGGCAATACCCTACATGTGGCTGTTATTAGCTGCCTGGGCACACGACAGGGCTCAGAAGGGAAGGACCACCATTTAGCCTACTGGAGCTTTTCTGGTGCTAAGTCATGTAGGCAGAACCCCTGAGGTACCAGTACAGTTGAAACCCCCGAGAAGTGACCCCATTTTAAAAACTACACCCCTTAAGACATTCATCTAGTGGTGTAGTGAGCATTTTGACCCCACAGTTATTGTGTAAAAGGTAATGCGCAGCAGATGGTGCAAAGTGAGATTTGCAATTTCCTATGCATATATGCCATTTCAGTGTCTGATATATTGTGCCCAGCATGTGCCACTGGAGACATACACCCCATAAATTGTAATGTGGGTTCTCCCGGGTACGGCAATACCCTACATGTGGCTGTTATTAGCTGCCTGGGCACACGACAGGGCTCAGAAGGGAAGGACCACCATTTAGCCTACTGGAGCTTTTCTGGTGCTAAGTCATGTAGGCAGAACCTCTGAGGTACCAGTACAGTTGAAACCCCCGAGAAGTGACCCCATTTTAAAAACTACACCCCTTAAGACATTCATCTAGTGGTGTAGTGAGCATTTTGACCCCACAGTTATTGTGTAAAAGGTAATGCGCAGCAGATGGTGCAAAGTGAGATTTGCAATTTCCTATGCATATATGCCATTTCAGTGTCTGATATATTGTGCCCAGCATGTGCCACTGGAGACATACACCCCATAAATTGTAATGTGGGTTCTCCCGGGTACGGCAATACCCTACATGTGGCTGTTATTAGCTGCCTGGGCACACGACAGGGCTCAGAAGGGAAGGACCACCATTTAGCCTACTGGAGCTTTTCTGGTGCTAAGTCATGTAGGCAGAACCCCTGAGGTACCAGTACAGTTGAAACCCCCGAGAAGTGACCCCATTTTAAAAACTACACCCCTTAAGACATTCATCTAGTGGTGTAGTGAGCATTTTGACCCCACAGTTATTGTGTAAAAGGTAATGCGCAGCAGATGGTGCAAAGTGAGATTTGCAATTTCCTATGCATATATGCCATTTCAGTGTCTGATATATTGTGCCCAGCATGTGCCACTGGAGACATACACCCCATAAATTGTAATGTGGGTTCTCCCGGGTACGGCAATACCCTACATGTGGCTGTTATTAGCTGCCTGGGCACACGACAGGGCTCAGAAGGGAAGGACCACCATTTAGCCTACTGGAGCTTTTCTGGTGCTAAGTCATGTAGGCAGAACCCCTGAGGTACCAGTACAGTTGAAACCCCCGAGAAGTGACCCCATTTTAAAAACTACACCCCTTAAGACATTCATCTAGTGGTGTAGTGAGCATTTTGACCCCACAGTTATTGTGTAAAAGGTAATGCGCAGCAGATGGTGCAAAGTGAGATTTGCAATTTCCTATGCATATATGCCATTTCAGTGTCTGATATATTGTGCCCAGCATGTGCCACTGGAGACATACACCCCATAAATTGTAATGTGGGTTCTCCCGGGTACGGCAATACCCTACATGTGGCTGTTATTAGCTGCCTGGGCACACGACAGGGCTCAGAAGGGAAGGACCACCATTTAGCCTACTGGAGCTTTTCTGGTGCTAAGTCATGTAGGCAGAACCCCTGAGGTACCAGTACAGTTGAAACCCCCGAGAAGTGACCCCATTTTAAAAACTACACCCCTTAAGACATTCATCTAGTGGTGTAGTGAGCATTTTGACCCCACAGTTATTGTGTAAAAGGTAATGCGCAGCAGATGGTGCAAAGTGAGATTTGCAATTTCCTATGCATATATGCCATTTCAGTGTCTGATATATTGTGCCCAGCATGTGCCACTGGAGACATACACCCCATAAATTGTAATGTGGGTTCTCCCGGGTACGGCAATACCCTACATGTGGCTGTTATTAGCTGCCTGGGCACACGACAGGGCTCAGAAGGGAAGGACCACCATTTAGCCTACTGGAGCTTTTCTGGTGCTAAGTCATGTAGGCAGAACCCCTGAGGTACCAGTACAGTTGAAACCCCCGAGAAGTGACCCCATTTTAAAAACTACACCCCTTAAGACATTCATCTAGTGGTGTAGTGAGCATTTTGACCCCACAGTTATTGTGTAAAAGGTAATGCGCAGCAGATGGTGCAAAGTGAGATTTGCAATTTCCTATGCATATATGCCATTTCAGTGTCTGATATATTGTGCCCAGCATGTGCCACTGGAGACATACACCCCATAAATTGTAATGTGGGTTCTCCCGGGTACGGCAATACCCTACATGTGGCTGTTATTAGCTGCCTGGGCACACGACAGGGCTCAGAAGGGAAGGACCACCATTTAGCCTACTGGAGCTTTTCTGGTGCTAAGTCATGTAGGCAGAACCCCTGAGGTACCAGTACAGTTGAAACCCCCGAGAAGTGACCCCATTTTAAAAACTACACCCCTTAAGACATTCATCTAGTGGTGTAGTGAGCATTTTGACCCCACAGTTATTGTGTAAAAGGTAATGCGCAGCAGATGGTGCAAAGTGAGATTTGCAATTTCCTATGCATATATGCCATTTCAGTGTCTGATATATTGTGCCCAGCATGTGCCACTGGAGACATACACCCCATAAATTGTAATGTGGGTTCTCCCGGGTACGGCAATACCCTACATGTGGCTGTTATTAGCTGCCTGGGCACACGACAGGGCTCAGAAGGGAAGGACCACCATTTAGCCTACTGGAGCTTTTCTGGTGCTAAGTCATGTAGGCAGAACCCCTGAGGTACCAGTACAGTTGAAACCCCCGAGAAGTGACCCCATTTTAAAAACTACACCCCTTAAGACATTCATCTAGTGGTGTAGTGAGCATTTTGACCCCACAGTTATTGTGTAAAAGGTAATGCGCAGCAGATGGTGCAAAGTGAGATTTGCAATTTCCTATGCATATATGCCATTTCAGTGTCTGATATATTGTGCCCAGCATGTGCCACTGGAGACATACACCCCATAAATTGTAATGTGGGTTCTCCCGGGTACGGCAATACCCTACATGTGGCTGTTATTAGCTGCCTGGGCACACGACAGGGCTCAGAAGGGAAGGACCACCATTTAGCCTACTGGAGCTTTTCTGGTGCTAAGTCATGTAGGCAGAACCCCTGAGGTACCAGTACAGTTGAAACCCCCGAGAAGTGACCCCATTTTAAAAACTACACCCCTTAAGACATTCATCTAGTGGTGTAGTGAGCATTTTGACCCCACAGTTATTGTGTAAAAGGTAATGCGCAGCAGATGGTGCAAAGTGAGATTTGCAATTTCCTATGCATATATGCCATTTCAGTGTCTGATATATTGTGCCCAGCATGTGCCACTGGAGACATACACCCCATAAATTGTAATGTGGGTTCTCCCGGGTACGGCAATACCCTACATGTGGCTGTTATTAGCTGCCTGGGCACACGACAGGGCTCAGAAGGGAAGGACCACCATTTAGCCTACTGGAGCTTTTCTGGTGCTAAGTCATGTAGGCAGAACCCCTGAGGTACCAGTACAGTTGAAACCCCCGAGAAGTGACCCCATTTTAAAAACTACACCCCTTAAGACATTCATCTAGTGGTGTAGTGAGCATTTTGACCCCACAGTTATTGTGTAAAAGGTAATGCGCAGCAGATGGTGCAAAGTGAGATTTGCAATTTCCTATGCATATATGCCATTTCAGTGTCTGATATATTGTGCCCAGCATGTGCCACTGGAGACATACACCCCATAAATTGTAATGTGGGTTCTCCCGGGTACGGCAATACCCTACATGTGGCTGTTATTAGCTGCCTGGGCACACGACAGGGCTCAGAAGGGAAGGACCACCATTTAGCCTACTGGAGCTTTTCTGGTGCTAAGTCATGTAGGCAGAACCCCTGAGGTACCAGTACAGTTGAAACCCCCGAGAAGTGACCCCATTTTAAAAACTACACCCCTTAAGACATTCATCTAGTGGTGTAGTGAGCATTTTGACCCCACAGTTATTGTGTAAAAGGTAATGCGCAGCAGATGGTGCAAAGTGAGATTTGCAATTTCCTATGCATATATGCCATTTCAGTGTCTGATATATTGTGCCCAGCATGTGCCACTGGAGACATACACCCCATAAATTGTAATGTGGGTTCTCCCGGGTACGGCAATACCCTACATGTGGCTGTTATTAGCTGCCTGGGCACACGACAGGGCTCAGAAGGGAAGGACCACCATTTAGCCTACTGGAGCTTTTCTGGTGCTAAGTCATGTAGGCAGAACCCCTGAGGTACCAGTACAGTTGAAACCCCCGAGAAGTGACCCCATTTTAAAAACTACACCCCTTAAGACATTCATCTAGAGTGTAGTGAGCATTTTGACCCAACAGTTATTGTGTAAAAGGTAATGCGCAGTAGATGGTGCAAAGTGAGATTTGCAATTTCCTATACATATATGCCATTTCAGTGTCCGATATATTGTGCCCAGCATGTGCCACCGGAGACATACACCCCATAAATTGTAATGTGGGTTCTCCCGGGTACGGCAATACCCTACATGTGGCTGTTATTTGCTGCTTGGGCACATGGCAGGGCTCAAAAGGGAAAGATGAGGGGGATAAGCTGTGCGGAGTGCATCAGGGTAAATTAAAAATCAATGGATGTATGGTAAATTTTAAAACAATCTTTCATACAGAGCCCTGGTTTTTCGGGACACGTGTCGCATTGGTATGTTGTGTCCTTCCTTATCCCCCTCTTATAGCACACTTTGCACCTCTTTTGACTTTTTCCCTTCTTGCCAGTTTGGGGAACTTCTCCTGGAAAGTGTTGCCCTGGTACGATGCGTGTGGCCTCGCTTCCAGAAGTACTGGGTGCCCCTCCTTCCTGGTCGCCAAAAATTAGGTTCTTTATAACCACCTCTTGAAATTCCAGGAAAGTTCCCCTCTGGCCTGCACATCGACGTAGCACGTACGCATTGTACAATGCCATCTGTATGATGTGCACGGCCAGCTTCTTATACCACACCCTCGATTTCCGCGTAGCGCTGTAGGGCTTCAGGACTTGATCTGACAAGTCCACCCCTCCCATGTACCTATTGTAGTCCAGGATGCAATCTGGTTTGGGGGTCTCTGTACTGGTACCTCGTACAGGTACATGGGTACTGGTGTGGCCATGTATTGTTGTCAATACAAGGACATCTCTCTTGTCCTTGTACTTGACACACAATATGTTGCTACTAGAATGTGCCCTGCTCTCACCCCTTCTGAGTGTTTGCCCAAGCAGTGTTTTAGGGAGGCCTCTAAGATTTTTTCTAGCAGTGCCGCATGCCGCAGTCCTTCTGGAAGCGAGGCACTTGAAGAGCGGGACGCTGGTATAAAAATTATCCAGGTAGAGGTGGTAACCCTGGTCCAGCAGTGGGTGCACCAAATCCCACACAATTTTTGCGTTAATTCCCAGTAAGGGGGGGCATTCTGGGGGCTGAATACTGCTGTCCTTCCCTTCATATATCCTGAATTTATATGTATACCCTGATGCACTCTCGCACAGCTTATACAACTTCACGCCATACCTTGCCCTCTTACTTGGCAGGTATTGGCGGAATTGAAGCCTCCCTTTAAAATGTACCAGGGACTCATCAATGGAAATACACTTCTCGGGGGTGTATGCTTGGGCAAACCGGGCACTGAAATGGTCTAATAGGGGTCTCAGTTTATATAAACGGTCAAAACTGGGGTCATCTCGGGGTGGGCACTGCTCATTATCGGCATAATGTAGGAAGCGAAGTATTGCCTCATAACGCATCCTGGACATGGCCATACGGTACATCGGGGTGTGGTATAGGATGTCCGTGCTCCAGTAGGTCCTAATGGATGGCTTTTTTAGAAGCCCCATGTTCAAGAGCAGTCCCCAGAACTTGCCCAACTCTGCTGCGTTTACAGGAGTCCACCTCTGGGATTGGGCATAAAATGAGTTGGGGTTCTTGGTGATATACTGTTGGGCATATAAATTAGTCTGGGTGACCATTAGCTCTATAAAGTTATCAGTGAAGAAGAACTTGAAAAAGTCCATCTCACTGAACCCTGCCGTGTTAAATTTGATGCCTGGGCTGCCCGTGTACTCAGGGATTTGGGGTTCATAATGGTCTGGTGTGGGTGTCCAAATGGGGTCACTTCGCTCAGGGGTATCACTTGTTGTGGGGTCACTTCTCTCAGGGATTTCTACTATGGTGGTGGTCCTGGGGCGTCTCCTAGGGGGTCCCTCCTCTTCATCGCTGGATGAGGAGGTAGACAAATAAAATACTGTATCGCCATCCGACGAGTCTGTGTCGGAGGCCAGAAATGCATACGCCTCTTCAGCAGTAAATGTCCGTTGGGACATGCTTGTTGTGCGAAGACAAAATTTATATACTGCAAAAAAATAAATCCCTAACTGGGAGCAATAGGATAGCACAACTAGCACAAATGTGTGTTTTGTTTTTAGAGAGCAAGTGGACTTCCCTGACACTAAAGCTAACTAGGGCGAGGGTTCCTAACACTAAACCTAACTAAATTTTATGTGGACTTCCCTAACGCTAAACCTAACTACGGCGACGATTCCCTGACACTAAACCTATCTAGATTATGTCAAGCTTCCCTGACACTAAACCTAACTACGGTGACGGGTGCCTGACACTAAACCTATCTAATTATTCCGAGCTTCCCTGACGCTAAACCTAACTACGGTGATGGATCCCTAACGCTAAGCCTATCTACGGTGACCGATTCCTGACGCTAAATTCCCTGACACTATACCTAACTACGCTTTTTGACGGTTCCCTGACACTAACTAACCCTAATACTAAACTAACCAGTTAAATTTTCAAAATTGGCTAAACTAACTATTTTTTTTTGTTTCTTTTTTTTCTTTTTATATTTTTTTTTTTGTTTTATGTTTTATATAGAAAAAAATGAAAAAAAAATCCCCAGGGACCAAGAAATGTGGTCCTGAAGACTGAAAAGTGGTCAGTGATAGGAGATCACTGACCAAAAAACGTGGGTAGAACTCAAAGAGGAAGGGAACAGGAGTGGGTAGTGGATGGGGTGGTGGGAAGCAAAAAAAACGTTGTTTTAGAAACTTTTTTTCACTTTTTTTCACTTCTTTTCTCTCTGACTCTCTGCTCACAACCGATCTCAACGCCTCGCTAACTCCAACAGGGCGTTCAGGGCGGTTGCAGCAGGATGTGAGGTCAGAGAGAGGAAGTGACGAGAATGATCGCTGCTATTGGCTAGTTACTCACTGACTAGCCAATAGCGGCGATCGGCGAGGCGGGACCATAGTAAATGGTCCCGGCCCATTATGCTGTGATAGCATGCTGTCAGAAACAGCAGCTATCACAGCTCAGGAACGCCGGGCTCGAGCACTGCTGTGCTGAATGAGACCGATCGCTGCTATTGGCTAGTTACTCACTGACTAGCCAATAGCGGCGATCGGCGAGGCGGGACCATAGTAAATGGTCCCGGCCCATTATGCTGTGATAGCATGCTGTCAGAAACAGCAGCTATCACAGCTCAGGAACGCCGGGCTCGAGCACTGCTGTGCTGAATGAGACCGATCGCTGCTATTGGCTAGTTACTCACTGACTAGCCAATAGCGGCGATCGGCGAGGCGGGACCATAGTAAATGGTCCCGTCCCATTATGCCGTGATAGCCTGCTGTCAGAAACAGCAGCTATCACAGCGCATGAACGCGCCGGGCGCGCGCACCGCTGTTCTAACTGCAAGACGTACTATTACGGCATGGAGCGCGAACGATAGAGCTGCCATGACGTAATAGTACGTCAAGGAGCGGGAAGGGGCTAATACTAAACTAACCAGTTAAATTTTCAAAATTGGCTAAACTAACTATTTTTTTTTGTTTCTTTTTTTTCTTTTTATATTTTTTTTTTTGTTTTATGTTTTATATAGAAAAAAATGAAAAAAAAATCCCCAGGGACCAAGAAATGTGGTCCTGAAGACTGAAAAGTGGTCAGTGATAGGAGATCACTGACCAAAAAACGTGGGTAGAACTCAAAGAGGAAGGGAACAGGAGTGGGTAGTGGATGGGGTGGTGGGAAGCAAAAAAAACGTTGTTTTAGAAACTTTTTTTCACTTTTTTTCACTTCTTTTCTCTCTGACTCTCTGCTCACAACCGATCTCAACGCCTCGCTAACTCCAACAGGGCGTTCAGGGCGGTTGCAGCAGGATGTGAGGTCAGAGAGAGGAAGTGACGAGAATGATCGCTGCTATTGGCTAGTTACTCACTGACTAGCCAATAGCGGCGATCGGCGAGGCGGGACCATAGTAAATGGTCCCGGCCCATTATGCTGTGATAGCATGCTGTCAGAAACAGCAGCTATCACAGCTCAGGAACGCCGGGCTCGAGCACTGCTGTGCTGAATGAGACCGATCGCTGCTATTGGCTAGTTACTCACTGACTAGCCAATAGCGGCGATCGGCGAGGCGGGACCATAGTAAATGGTCCCGTCCCATTATGCCGTGATAGCCTGCTGTCAGAAACAGCAGCTATCACAGCGCATGAACGCGCCGGGCGCGCGCACCGCTGTTCTAACTGCAAGACGTACTATTACGGCATGGAGCGCGAACGATAGAGCTGCCATGACGTAATAGTACGTCAAGGAGCGGGAAGGGGCTAATACTAAACTAACCAGTTAAATTTTCAAAATTGGCTAAACTAACTATTTTTTTTTGTTTCTTTTTTTTCTTTTTATATTTTTTTTTTTGTTTTATGTTTTATATAGAAAAAAATGAAAAAAAAATCCCCAGGGACCAAGAAATGTGGTCCTGAAGACTGAAAAGTGGTCAGTGATAGGAGATCACTGACCAAAAAACGTGGGTAGAACTCAAAGAGGAAGGGAACAGGAGTGGGTAGTGGATGGGGTGGTGGGAAGCAAAAAAAACGTTGTTTTAGAAACTTTTTTTCACTTTTTTTCACTTCTTTTCTCTCTGACTCTCTGCTCACAACCGATCTCAACGCCTCGCTAACTCCAACAGGGCGTTCAGGGCGGTTGCAGCAGGATGTGAGGTCAGAGAGAGGAAGTGACGAGAATGATCGCTGCTATTGGCTAGTTACTCACTGACTAGCCAATAGCGGCGATCGGCGAGGCGGGACCATAGTAAATGGTCCCGGCCCATTATGCTGTGATAGCATGCTGTCAGAAACAGCAGCTATCACAGCTCAGGAACGCCGGGCTCGAGCACTGCTGTGCTGAATGAGACCGATCGCTGCTATTGGCTAGTTACTCACTGACTAGCCAATAGCGGCGATCGGCGAGGCGGGACCATAGTAAATGGTCCCGTCCCATTATGCCGTGATAGCCTGCTGTCAGAAACAGCAGCTATCACAGCGCATGAACGCGCCGGGCGCGCGCACCGCTGTTCTAACTGCAAGACGTACTATTACGGCATGGAGCGCGAACGATAGAGCTGCCATGACGTAATAGTACGTCAAGGAGCGGGAAGGGGTTAAGGACGCAGCCACGTTTGGGCCTTAAGGCTCAGAGCCCATTTTTCAAATCGGACATATTCCACTTTATGTGGTAATAACGTCGGAATGGTTAAACCTATCCAAGCGATTCTGAGATTGTTTTCTCGTGAGACATTGGGCTTTGTTAGTGGTCAAATTTGATCGATATATTCAGTGTTTATTTGTGGAAAAATGCAACATTTAGAGAAAATTTTCAAAAATTGAATTTTTTCAGAATTTAAATGCATCTGCTTGTAAAACAGACGGTTATACTACCCAAAATAGTTACTAGTTCACATTTCCCATAAGTCTACTTTAGATTGGCATCGTTTTTTGAACATTCTTTCATTTTTCTCGGACGTTACAAGGCATAGAACATAAACAGCAATTTCTCATATTTTTAAGAAAATGTCAAAAGCCTTTTTTTTTAAGGTACCTGTTCAGTTCTGAAGTGGCTTTGAGAGGCCTATGTTTTAGAAACCCCCATAAAACACCCCATTTTAAAAACTAGACCCCTCAATGTATTCAAAACAGCATTTAGAAAGTTTTTTTTAACCCTTTCGGCATTTCACAGAAATTAAAGCGAAGTGGAGGTGAAATTTGCACATTTCATTTTCTTGCTGAATTTCAATTTGATTCTATTCCCACATGTAGCTCTAACACAAGCCCCAGAAGCAAAGAAGCCTCTAGTGCATTTTGGGCCCTCTTTTCTATTAGAATATATTTTAGGCAGCATGCCAGGTTTAAAGAGGTGTTGAGGTGCCCAAAAAGTAGGAATCTCCCAATAGTGACCCCGTTTTGGAAACTGCACCCCTCAAGGAATTCATTTATGTTTGTTGTTGCCATTTTGACCCCACAGTTTTTTCACAGCGCGTATTTGAATTGGGCTGTAAAATTAAAAAAATGACATTTTCTTAAATAGGATGTCATTTTTTATCAAAATTTCCTATTTTCACAGGGAACAAAATGCCCCATTTTGTTGCCCAATTTGTCCTGAGTGCTTCAATACCCCATTTGTGGTGATAAACTTCCATTTGGGCCATGGGAGGTCTCAGAAGGAAAGGAGCGCTATGTGTTCTTTGGAGTCTAGATTTTGCTGGATTGGTTTTCGGGTGCCATGTCGCATTTGCAGAGCCCCAGAGGTATCAAAGCAATGGAAACCCACCAGAAGTTACCCCATTTTGGAAACTACACCCCTCAAGGAATTAATTTATGGGTGTTGTGACCATTTAGACCCCACAGTTTTTTCACAGAATTTATTTGAATTGGGCTGTGAATTTTTAAAAAAAAAAAAAAATTTTTCCAATAAGATGTAGTTTTGGCTCAAAATTTCTTATTTTCACAAGAAATAAAATACCCCATTTTGTTGCCCAAATTTCCTGAGTGGGCAAAACCCCATTTGTGGTGATAAACTGCCGTTTGGGCATGGGAGGACTCAGAAGGAAAGGACCACCATTTGGCCTACTGGGGATTTTCTGGTGCGAAGTCATGTATGCAGAAGCCACTGAGGTACCAGTACAGTTGAAACCCCCAAGAAGTGACCCCATTTTAAAAACTATACCCTTAAGGCATTCATCTAGAGGTGTAGTGAGCATTTTGACCAGAGACATACACCCCATAAACTGTAATGTGGGTTCTCATGTGTACGGCAATACCCTACATGTGGCTGTTAACAGCTGCCTGGGCACACAGCAGGGCTCACAAGGGAAAGATGCGGGGGATAAGCTGTGCGGAGTGCATCAGGGTAAGTAAAACTGGGGTAGATTAAAAATCAAGGGTTGTATGATAAATTTTAAAACACTTTCATACAGAGCCCTGGTTTTTCGAGACACGTGTCGCATTGATATATTGTGTCCTTCCTTATCCTCCTCTTATAGCAGACTTTGCACCTCTTTTGAATTTTTCCCTTCTTGCCAGTTTGGGGAACTTCTCCTGGAAAGTGTTGCCCTGGTATGATGCGTGTGGCCTCGCTTCCAGAAGTACTGGGTGTCCCCCTTCATGGTCCCTAAAGATTAGTTTCTTGATAAACACCTTTTGAAATTCCAGGAAAGTTCCCGTCTGGCCTGTACATCGACGTAGCACATACGCATTGTACAATGCCATCTGTATGATGGGCACGGCCAGTTTCTTATACCACACCGCATGGCGCTGTAGGGCTTCAGGACTTGATCTGACAAGTCCACCCCTCCCCTGTACCTGTTGTAGTCCAGGATGCTTTCTGGTTTGGGGGTCTCTGTACTGGTACCTCATACAGGTACATGGGTACTGGTGTAGCTATGTATTGTTGTCAATACAAGGACATCTCTCTTGTCCTTGTACTTGACACACAATATGTTGCTGCTAGAATGAGCCCTGCTCTCACCCCTTCTGAGTGTTTGCCCAAGCAGTGTCTTAGGGAGGCCTCTCAGATTTCTTTTAGCAGTGCCGCATGCCGCAGTACTTCTGGAAGCGAGGCACTTGTAGAGTGGGACATTGGTATAAAAATTATACCCTGGTGGTAACCCTGGTCCAGCAGTGGGTGCACCAAATCCCACACAATTTTTGAATTAACTCCCAGTTTGGGGGGGCATTCTGGTGGCTGAATACTGGTGTCCTTCCCTTCATATATCCTAAATTTGTAGGTATACCCTGATGCATTCACACAGCTTATACATCTTCACGCCATACCTTGCCCTCTTACTCGGCAGGTACTGGCGGAATTGAAGCCTCCCTTTAAAATGAACCAAGGACTCCTCAATAGAAATACAATTCTCGGGGGTGTATGCTTTGGAAAACCGGGCACTGAAACGGTCTAATAGGGGTCTCTGTTTATACAAATGGTCAAAACTGGGGTCATCAGGGGTGGGCACTGCTCATTATCAATATAATGTAAGAAGCGAAGTATTGCCTCATTTTTATTTATTTTTTAGGTTGCATCTCAGTTCTGAAGTTGCTTTGAGGGGCTTATATATTAGAAACCCTTATCAAACACCCAATTTTAGAAACTAGACCCCTCAAAGTATTCACAACAGCATTTAGAAAGTTTATTAACCCTTTAGGTGTTTCACAGGAATTTAGAGCAAAGTAGAGGGGAAATGTAATTAATTTAATTTAATTTATTAGGCACCATGTCCCATTTGAAGAGGTTTTGTGGTGCCAAAACAGTGGAAAACCCCCAAAAGTGACCCTATTTTGGAAACTAGACCCCTTGAGGAATTCATTGTAGTTTTTATCTGGTGCATGCGACTTTTTGACCAGTTTTTAGTCTATTTTTAAGAGGCGTGGTGACTAAAAAACAGCAATTCTACTATTGTTTTTTTATTCTATTTTTTTACAGCGTTCACCGTGCGCTACAAATGACATATTCACTTTATTCTGTGGGGCGATACTATTACAGCGATACCATATGTTTACAGTTGTTTTATGTCTTATGGCGTTTGCACAATAAAATACTTATTGTAAAAAATCATTTACTTTTTGTGTTGCCTTATTCTAAGAGCCATAACTTTTTTATTTTTCCATCAAGAAAGCCGTGCGAGGGCTTGTTTTTTGCGTAACGAACTGTAGTTTCGATCACTACCATTTTTAGGTACATGCGACTTTTTGATCTCTTTTTATTCCATTTTTTGGGAGGTGAAGTGACCAAACAATTGTGATTCTGGTATGGTTTATTATTATTTTCTTTTATGGCGTTCACCGTGTGGGATAAATAACAAAATAATTTTGTAGTTCAGGCCGTTACGGACGCGGCGATACCAATTATTTGTAGTTTATTTGTTTTTTTATTTATTTTTATTACTAATAAAGGACTGATAAGGGAAAAAGGGGGGTTTTTACTTTTATTACTATTAAAACTTTTATTTTCTTATTTTTACACAACTTTTTTTTACTTTATTACTTTGTTCAACTAGGGAACTTGAGGGCAGGAGGCCCTGATCGCTATTCTAATACACTGCACTACATGCGTAGTGCAGTGTATTAGAGCTGTGATCTACTCGCTGACAGCAAGCATAGTGGGTCCTGACGTCAGGAACCACTAGGCTTCCGTCGATGGCATTGTTAGGACTCTGGTTGCCATAGTAGCCATCGCCGCCCGCTATCATGTAGGGGGCCGTCGATTGTGGCTTAACCCCTAAGAAGCCGCGATCGCTATTGAGCGGTGTTTCTAAGGGGTTAATCAGCCGGGACCTCTGCGATCGGTCCCTGCACACTGAGCTGTGATAGTCGGAAACAGCAGGTATCGCAGCTCAAACACCAACAACACTCAAACACTCAAACCTCTTCACGCACTGCTCCACAACTGTACGTCCTGCAGAGGGCTTGCTTCCCACATCAGGACGTAGAGTTGCGGAATAGTTCCCGGTGCACACTGTCCCGGGAACCGGGAGGTCAGCTGTCCCCGACAGTTGACACTCCAGTCTTGCCGGTCAGTGGACCATCGCCGCTGATTTCAGCAATTAACCCCATAAATGCGGCGACAGATTGCGTTCGCTGCATATAAGTGGTTTGAAGCACATCGGCAGCCCCCACAAAATTATTATGGGGGCTGCCGATGCTTGTCGTGGCAATCGGAGGCCAGACAATGACCTCCGGTTTGCCATGTACGGAAGCCTCGGAGGAGCAGCCTCCGGCCGGTCCACCGAGGCTTCCTGTCAGTGTGACTGTCACTTCACAATGACAGTTAGAATACATTACACTACATACAGTTGCGTAGCTATAGGGGTCGCAGCGGTCGCAGTTGCGACCGGGCCCGTAAGCCAGGGGGGCCCGTAGGCCCCGCTCCCCACACTAACGCTGACTGCAGGGCCGGGCAGCCTATCTGGCAAATGCCAGATGCCGGTGTATGTAGTGGGCTGCTGCTGCCCGCCCACCTCTTTATCCCCAGCGGCGGGCCCTGCCCTGTAGTCTGACACATTTCCCCTCCCTGAGCAGCGCACAGCTCACTTGCTGGACGCTATACTACGCAGCCTGCTGCAGTCCAGCCAATTAGTGTGGGTCATACTGATTGGCTGGGCTGCACTAGACTGTGTACTACAGCGGCCAGCATGTAGACTGTGCACTGCATAGGGGGGGAAGTGTCGTGGTCATAGCAGCAGGAGGTACCTCATGAGTCGTCGACTGACCTTTTCCACTTCCACTCCCCCTCCCCCGGCCCCATCATATTACATCTTGTACCTGCTCTGCATAAGTAGGTATGTCCAGCCACCCGCCCACATTCATCCTCGGGGGACAGAGTGCCGGCTACATCATGGCTCACAGAGCTGAGCAGAGACATAGTCAGACTCAAAGGTAAGAGCCAGGCAGCACTGCAGCAGCTTATAAGAAAAAAGTGTGTCCCCAGTACTTTGCAAAGAAACTACTGTCTGTTATGCCCTTCCCCTGCATGGGGAACTATAACTCTAATCCGATCATGTGTGATACTGTCTGCTGGGCCTTATATCTAATCCAGTCATGTGTGATACTGTCTGCTGGGCCACTGTATCTAATCCAATCATGTGTGATACTGTTGCTGAGCCACTGTATCTAATCCTATCATGTGTGATACTGTCTGCTGAGCTACTGTATCTAATCATATCATGTGTAATACTGTCTGCTGAGCCAATGTATCTAATCCTATCATGTGTGATACTGTCTGCTGAGCTACTGTATCTAATCCTATCATGTGTAATACTGTCTGCTGAGCCAATGTATCTAATCCTATCATGTGTGATACTATCTGCTCAGCCACAGTATCTAATCCTATCATGTGTGATACTGTCTGCTCAGCCACTGTATCTAATCCTATCATGTGTGATACTGTCTGCTCAGCCACTGTATCTAATCATATCATGTGTGATACTGTCTGCTCAGCCACTGTATCTAATCCTATCATGTGTGATACTGTCTGCTGAGCCACTGTATCTAATCCTATCATGTGTGATACTGTCTGCTCAGCCACTGTATCTAATCCTAGCATGTGTGATACTGTCTGCTCAGCCACTGTATCTAATCCTATCATGTGTGATACTGTCTGCTCAGCCACTGTATCTAATCCTATCATGTGTGATACTGTCTGCTCAGCCACTGTATCTAATCCTATCATGTGTGATACTGTCTGCTCAGCCACTGTATCTAATCCTATCATGTGTGATACTGTCTGCTCAGCCACTGTATCTAATCCTATCATGTGTGATACTGTCTGCTCAGCCACTGTATCTAATCCTATCATGTGTGATACCGTCTGCTCAGCCACTGTATCTAATCCTATCATGAGTGATACTGTCTGCTCAGCCACTGTATCTAATCCTATCCATAGTTTATAGGGTCGTAGTGCTATAGATATGCTATGCGGTCTCCTATACACACATTTTTTTTGGGGGGGGGCACATAGGTATTGGGGCTATTTCCCCCGCCACTTTAAGTTCTTAGTGACGCCCCTGGCTGCTAGTGCTGCATTGTTGGGTCACTTAGCTGAAGGCTGCGGACCGTCGGCCATGAGAAGTTTGCGGGGAGAGGGGCCCAATAAGAACTTTTGCATCGGGGCCCATGAGCCTTTAGCTACACCCCTGACTACATAAGTAGTGTAATGTATTCCAGCAGCGATAAAAGCTGTAAGTCTAAATGTCCCCTAGTGGGAAGAGTGAAAAAAGTAAAAAAAAGTATTAAAAATGTTTTTAAAAAAAAGTGTAAAAATAAAAGTTACAAGTTACATAAACAAACACTGCTTTTTTTCCTCTAATAATTTTTTCCTACATCACCGCGTTCGTAACGACCCAAACTATTAAACTATAATGTTATTTTTCCCGCACGAAGGGGACTAATAAAATGTGCAGAAGAATTAAAGTTATTAGTAGTGAGAAAGAAAAAAGTTTAAAGTTAAAAAAAAAAAACGTTTCCCATTTTTCTTCTAAAGTAATGTAAAAAAATAAACAAAATTGGTATTGCTACGTCCGTAAAAGGCCGAACTATTACAATATACCATTATTTAACTTACACGGTGAACACCGTAAAAAAACGTAAATAATTGAATTCGCCAAAATCGCTGTAGTTTTCGTTTTTACCGCACCTTCAAAGCTGTAAAAACGAAAACCCCAAAAAATGGAATCAGATTTTTATCCTATATTCCTATATTTTCCTATTTTTTTCAGTTTCCCAGTACATTCTACAAATCCTCCCGCAAGAAATAAGCCCTCACATCACTCTACTGATGGAAAAAGAAAAAAGTTTTGGTTCTTGGAAGGCGGGAAGTGAAAAACGAAAATAAGAAAGAAAAAAATGGATCAGTCCTGAAAGGGTTAATTCATTTCCAATGAAAAAATACTTTTGACCACATGTGTGGTATTGCCGTACTTGGGAGAAATTGCTTTACAAAAATTGGTTGGTTTTTTTCTCCTTTATCCCTTGTGAAAATGAAAAAAATTCAACATTTTAGTGGAAAAAAATTGTGATACTCTTTCTCACGGCCTAATTCTAATAAATTCTGCAAAAGATCCGTGGGGTCTAAATGCTCACTATACCCCTAGAAAAATTCCTTGAGGGGTGTTTCCAAAATGGGGTAACTTGGGGGGTTTCCACTGTTTTGGTCCCTCCAGGGCGTGGCACCAAAAATAATCCAGCAAAATCCGTGCTCCAAAATCCAAATGGCGCTCCTTCCCTTTTGAGCGCTGCCATGGGTCCAAACAGCAGTTTATTACCACATATGGGATATTGCCATAATCGGAAGATATTGTTTTACAAATGTTTGGGTGCATTTTCTTTATTATTTCTTGTAAATATTAAAAATGTCTAGGTTTTTTCAGAAAAAAAAGTTGATTTTCATTTTTACAGACTAATTCTAATAAATTTAGCAAAAAACCTGTGTGGTCAAAATGCTAACTATATCATAGATAAATTCCTTGAGGGTTGTAGTTTCCAAAATGGGGTAACTTTTGGGGTGTTTCCACTGTTTTGGCACCACAAAACCTCTTCAAACCTGACAAGGTACCTAAAATATATTTTTAAAAAAAGGCCCCAAAATCCTCTAGGTGCTCCTTTGCTTCGGAGGCCAGTGTTTCAGTCCATTACCACACTAGGGCAACATGTGGGATATTTCTAAAAACTGCAGAATCTGGGCAAGAAATGAATTTTGGCAAAAAAAATAAAATGTGTAAATTTCACCTCTACTTTGCTTTAATTCCTGTGAAACGCCTAAAGAGTTAAAACTCTTTGTGAATGCTGATTAAAATACATTGAGGGGTGAAGTTTTCAAAATGGGGTGACCTGGGGATTTTCTAATATATAAGGCCCTCAAATCTACTTCAGAACTGAACTGGTCCCTGTATAAATGGCCTTTTGACATTTTCTTTGAAATATGAGAAATTGCTGCTAAAGTTTTAAGCCTTGTAACGTCCTAGAAAAATAAAAGGACGTTCAAGAAACAATGCAAACATAAAGTATACATATGGGAAATGTTAACTAGTAACTATTTTGTGTGGTATTACTAGCTTTTTTTACAAGCAGATACGTTTAAATTTATAAAAATACACATTTTTGCTAATTTTTTCAAAATGTTGGTGTTTTTCAGAAATAAATACCAAAATTATCGACCAAATTTTTTCACTAACATAAACTACAGCATGTCACGAAAAAACAATCTTAGAATCACTTGGATAGGTAAAAGCAACGTTATTACCACATAAAGTAACACATGTCAGATTTGAAAAAATCGGCTGTGTTCTGAAGGCCAAAACAGACTGGGTCCTGAAGGGGTTAAGGAAATAAACCTCTAGAGGGGACTCATTGAGCCCTGGACTGTGTACTCCTCCAAGCGTGCTTCCAACCTAGTTGAGATTCATCTGTAGTAAACAGGATCAAGAGAGACTGGATAGTTTACCTCCTGTCTCTGAGATGTTCTTTTTCCCCGAAGTCTTAGGAACTAGAATTACAGGAAAACAAACTCCTGTTCCTCTTCCTAGATTAGAGACCTCTTCTAGCATCTTCATTTCTAGGAATTGCTGAATGGAGACTTCCAGGATGGCCTGATGTAAAGGAGCAGTACGAGTAAATCTCCCGGAGGAAGCTAACTAAAATCTATTGAATAGCCGAACTGCATGATCTTCAAACCCAGGAATCTGAGGTTATACTGAGGCAGCTTCAGAAGAAGGTTTCAGGTGACCACCTACAGGAAGAGATCTGTCATCAGAATTCAGGCTTTCTGGTGTCAGAAATGGAATCTGAATCCTTACCTCCAGGGGAGACTGCGACCTTAAGGGAATCCTAGACTGCTCGCCATCCTGACTGACTTTGTTAAGGGCTATGGAGCCTCTTAATCCCCCTCTCTGAAACCTTTGTCTACCTTGGTATCAAATTCTCGGGCCTCAGAAGAGGTTTTTCCACGTCTGAGGGTCTATGTCTACTTCAAAGAACTGCGGCAAAGATAATCCCTTCTTGTCAGAGAAGCTCTTCATGATTTTAACTAGCTAAGAGCCAAAGAGTCTACATAACACGTGTTTGATCCCACAGAAGTTATACTTGAAGCATTAAAGGAAAGGTGTCATGATTTATTTTTCTTAATTAATGTATGTGTTTTTATGTAATAAAATATATCTACTTTATTTTTTATCACAAAATGTAGTTTTTTTTTTACATGTTTTTACTGTGCTGGGGGCTGCCATTTTTTATTTCATCTGTGTATGTGTCACTTCACGACACATACTCAGATGAAATATGGCAGCTACTACAGGGCATAGGACAAAGCGAACCGGAGCCATTCGTTATATCCTGTGCTTGTGCCATCTAGCTCTGTACTGCTCATGCTCTGTGGCATGCACAGTTCCGAGCGATCCAGCATACAAGCTGGTTTATAGGGGGAAAGCCGGTACCATTTTAGTGCAGGCCGGCAGGTAAGGTGTGTGTGTGTGTGTTTTGTGTGTGTGTTTTGTGCGTGTGGGGGGATTGTGTGTGGTGCGGCTGCATGTTTGGGCTGCACCCCCCTCATGGGCCCCCCTCGTTGCCTCCCTGGCCCCCTTGTGCCCCCCTTGTTGTGGCCCCCCCTCGCAGTCCACACTTGTACCCCCCTCGTGGCCCCCACCGCATACCTGCTGTAACTTCTCCATCTCCTCGCAGGCTGTCAGGAGAGGGAGAACAGTAATAATAAAACACTCTTTTTCTTAAAATATCTATCTATCCAAAAGTTTGAACAGCACATTCCAACAAAATGAAACAGAACGTGTATGCAGGTGCAAGAACGCCTGTGACAGCAAATTTATACAGCACACAAGAAAATGGCGACGGCACACTGCGAACACCAATGTCATCTAAACCACTAAATATAAATAAATATGCATTACATGCTAAATCTACTTCCAATAGGGAGATTCTTAGACCACATTTTGATCAAATTGTGTGTTCCCACCTGCCACGACAAGGCGTCCTCTATAGGTAGGAACCTACTCTGCACATACACCCAGAACTGGGACTAAGCCTACATATATCTGGGGATGGAAGGAACCAGCATAAAACTAATTAAAATAACCCAGGGCAGAATGGGAGGAGTGCAAGATCAAAAAATTGAGGCAGTCACTAATCCCACATATATGAATCACATAAACAACACAAAAGTTTGAACATCACATTCCAACAAAATGAAACAAAATGTGTATGCAGGTGCAAGAACGCCTGTGACTGCAAATTCATACAGCACACCTTGTCGTGGCAGATGGGCCCACACAATTTGATCAAAATGGGTGCTAAGAACCTCCCTATTGTAGGTAGATTTAGCAGTAATGGATATTTATTTATATTTAGTAGCTTAAGTGACATTGGTGTTCGCAGTGTGCTGTCGCCATTTTCTTGTGTGCTGGATAAATTTGCTGCCACAGGCGTTTTTGCACCTGCATACACGTTTTGTTTCATTTTGTTGGAATATGCTGTTCAAACTTTTGTGTTGTTTATGTGATTCATATATGTGGGGTTAGTGACTGCCTCCATTTTTTAATCTTGCACACCTCCCATTCGACCCTGGGTTATTTTAATTAGTTTTATGCTGGTTCCTACCATCCCCAGATATATGTAGGCTTAGTCCCAGTTCTGGGTGTATGTGCAGAGTAGGTTCCCACTTATAGAGGATGCCTTGTCGTGGCAGGTGGGCCCACACAATTTGATCAAAATGTAGTCTAAGAATCTCACTATTGGAAGTAGATTTAGCATGTAATGCATATTTATTTATATTTAGTGGCTTAGGTGACATTGGTGTCCGCAGTGTGCTGTCACCGTTTTCTTGTGTGCTGTATCTATCCATCTATCTATCTATCATCTATCTATCTCATATATATTGATAAATAGTATAGTTCTATACTGGGGGTACGTGTGTGTGTGGGGGTACGTTTGTGTGTGTGTTGGTGCGTTGGAGGGTGGGGTGTTTTTTTTTCTGGAACGGCTGCATGTGTGAGGGAGGTTTGTGGGGGGAGCTCCATGATGCGCCAGAATTATTAATAACTATTAATATTTCTGCTGCATCTCTAGTTCCCGTCCCAGTTCATTGACCGCTAGTTTCTGCGGCACAGGGGGAAGATAGAAGTCTGCTGTAGGCGAGTATAAGTATTTTTATTTTTCACATTACTAACTTTATTTTTTTTGTTTTGCAAGTTCCGCTGGACCTATTGGACTACATCGTAGATTCGTTAGACTACTGCGATGATCTCCGTTTTTTTTAAATAAATAAAATGGTTAATGAGGGTCTTGTGGGGGAGTTTTTATTTCAATAAAAAAATATTTTTGAGGGTCCTCCTCATTTTCCTAACCAGACAGATACAACATAGCAGTATAAGCAGCAGCTGCACGCTAGCATTACCCCTACATAACTCCTTGTTTACAAAGAGATTTTTGGCGCGGAAACCGCTTCTGAATCAGCACCATAAAACCTTTGAAATTGACCCGCATTGATTCCAATGTGATGCAGAGGTGTTTTCTTCCCAGGCGGATTTGTCTGCTCGCAGGAAAAAAAGTAGCGTGTCCTGTCTTGGCGCAGCTTCCGCCTGCTTTTGAAATTATTATGAGGCAGAAAAATACAGATGTTTTTCACGTGTTTTGTGTGCGCTTTTTGCACATTTTTTGGCGCATAATTAGGATTCCCACTGACTATGGGAACATTTGGAGCGTTTTACGCACCAAAAAATGTACCCGACGCCTCTTTTTTACGTAACACGCTTTTTAACAATGCTCGCGTAAAAAAACGTGTTCTATGTACTAACAGCGCGCTTTACCATTGATGTAAGTGGGAAGCTTAATCAAGCAATTTTTGGGCGCATGAAATGTGCCAAAAACCGTGTGAGATACACGCCGTGTGAAACTGCCAACTGATAAGTTATTCACCACAGGGTCTTCCCTCTTGACTTTCATTATTCTCAGCCTTTTAGGCTATGTTCACACGGAGTATTTTGGGGGAGGAATATCTGCCTCAAAATTCCGTTTGGAACTTTGAGGCAGATATTCCTCTCCCTGCACGCCGATTTTCGCGGCAATTATCGCGCCGTTTTTCGCCCGCGGCCATTGAGCGCCGCGGGCATAAAACAGCGAGAAATACGCTTTCTCCTGCCTCCCATTGAAGTCAATGGGAGGTCAGAGGCGGAAGCGCCCGAAGATAGGGCATGTCGCTTCTTTTTCCCGCGAGGCAGTTTTACTGCTCGCGGGAAAAAGACGCCGACGCCTCCCATTGAAATCAATGGGAGGCGTTCTCGGGCCGTTTCTGCCGAGTTTTGCGACGTGGTTTCCGCGTCAAAAAACTCGGCAAAATACCCCGTGTGAACATAGCCTTAGTGTGTTTTGTAGCTTCCGCCAGCTACATTGTACAATCTCTTCATAAATGGGAGCTGGACAATGCTTAGCAATTTGAATACACCTTTTCCTGACTTGTAGCCAAAAATAGGGAGAGGGTGTGAGTCTCCTCTCACATTTACAGCAGTTGTAAGTCAGGTTGCTTTGCCTGTTTCCACTTTGTGTAATAAAAAAAATAATACACCAAAAAAACAAAAAAAATATAATAAAAATAAGTAACTTGCTTGAATTTTTTTTAAAATTCGTGACACATTCGCTTTAACTGAGACCCAGGGTTGAACCTAGAGAGCAAGTCTACAAGTGGTATATAAGAACACCGAAAAAGGCCATACTTACAAATGGACACAGCCAGGTCAGAAACGCTGAAGAAGGAGAGTGAGCAGGTACTTTAAATAATAATAGCCACTCCCACTAGTCTTGAGGGGAGTGGTGTGTGGTGCATGGGATGTGTAGTAAGAAATAATAAATTAATAGTGTATGTGCAAGTGTAATAATATAAGTGAAATATAGGGGGCAGTAATGAGTAAAGTGCCTCAAAAATAAATGAATAATGGGGTGCAAGTGTGTGAAACATGGAGGGATAGTGTGTAAGTCATGAGGCGCAACGTGTATAGCCAGGTAGAAGCCTATTTGTGACGCCTTGATAATTCATAGAGCGGGCTACCCTGCTTGCTAAGCCAAACAACAACACACCATGCTCTCCCAGCATCAAAGACCCAGCTGTGTCCAAAAGAAGCAAATATAAGTAATAATGAAAAATACCTGGGGTATTAGTGATCATTTTGGCCAAAAGGACGCAAGCTCGCAATCCACGACAAGGATCCCCAGACTCGCAAGTCATATATGGACAGTGATGCCGTGACGATGGTAGAGACAGCACCCGGCGGCCGAGTGGGCTCCCCAAGGGTAGTGGGCCCAGGCACTTGCCTGGGTGCTGACGCCGGGCCTGAGTGACAGCCAGCATGGTTTTACTAAGTATAGAAGTTGTCACACCAACCTGATTTGTTTTTATGAATAGGTGAGCAGAAGCTTAGACAGAGGGGCCGCTGTGGATATAGTGTTTTTGGACTGTGCAAATGCATTTCACACTGTCCCTCATAGATGTCTAGGGCTGCAATTCAGGATATGGACTGGGAAGAACTAATGTCAAATAATGGAACAAATGATAAATGGGAGATTTTCAAATCTACTTTGAGTTATTATAGTGCAAAATTTATTCCTATAGGTAACAAATATAAACGACTCAAATTAAACCCCACATGGCTTACACCTTCTGTGAAAGGGGCAATACATGACAAAAAAAGTGCATTTAAAAAATACAAATCTGAGGGTACATCTGCAGCCTTTGTAAAATATAAAGAGCTTAATAAAATCTGTAAAAATGTAATAAAATTAGCAAAAATACAAAATGAAAGGCAGGTGGCCAAGGATAGTAAAACAAATCCCAAAAAATTCTTCAAGTATATAAATGCTAAAAAGCCAAGGTCTGAACATGTAGGACCCCTAGATAGTGGTAGTGGGGAGTTGATCACAGGGGATCAAGAGAAGGCAGAGTTACTAAATGGGTTCTTTAGCTCTGTATATACAACAGAAGAAAGATCAGCTGATGTAGCCGGTGCCAGTGCTGTTAATATATCAGTTGATATACTTAAAGAGGCTCTGTCACCAGATTTTGCAACCCCTATCTGCTATTGCAGCAGATAGGCGCTGCAATGTAGATTACAGTAACGTTTTTATTTTTAAAAAACGAGCATTTTTGGCCAAGTTATGACCATTTTTGTAGTTATGCAAATGAGGCTTGCAAAAGTCCAAGTGGGTGTGTTTAAAAGTAAAAGTCCAAGTGGGTGTGTATTATGTGCGTACATCGGGGCGTTTTTAATACTTTCACTAGCTGGGCATTCTGATGAGAAGTATCATCCTCTTCTCTTCAGAACGCCCAGCTTCTGACAGTGCAGATCTGTGACGTCACTCACAGGTCCTGCATCGTGACGGCCACATCGGCACCAGAGGCTACAGTTGATTCTGCAGCAGCATCAGCGTTTGCAGGTAAGTCGATCTTACCTGCAAACGCTGATGCTGCTGCAGAATCAACTGTAGCCTCTGGTGCCGATGTGGCCGTCACGATGCAGGACCTGTGAGTGACGTCACAGATCTGCACTGTCAGAAGCTGGGCGTTCTGAAGAGAAGAGGATGATACTTCTCATCAGAATGCCCAGCTAGTGAAAGTATTAAAAACGCCCCGATGTACGCACATAATACACACCCACTTGGACTTTTACTTTTAAACACACCCACTTGGACTTTTGCAAGCCTCATTTGCATAACTACAAAAATGGTCATAACTTGGCCAAAAATGCTCGTTTTTTAAAAATAAAAACGTTACTGTAATCTACATTGCAGCGCCTATCTGCTGCAATAGCAGATAGGGGTTGCAAAATCTGGTGACAGAGCCTCTTTAATTGGATGAATGTAGATATGGTCCAAGCTAAATTAAATAAAATAAATGTGCACAAGGCCCCGGGACCAGATGGGTTACACCCTAGAATTCTTAAAGAGCTTAGTTCAGTTATTTCTGTCCCCCTTTTCATAATATTCAGAGAATCTCTAGTGACTGGTATAGTGCCAAGGGACTGGCGCAGCGCAGATGTGGTGCCTATTTTGAAAAAGGGCTCTAGGTCTTCCCCGGGTAATTATAGACCAGTAAGCTTAACATCCATCGTGGGGAAAATGTTTGAGGGGCTATTGAGGGACTATATACAGGATTATGTGACAATAAATAGCATTATAAGTGACAGCCAGCACGGTTTTACTAAGGACAGAAGTTGTTAAACTAACCTAATCTGTTTTTATAAAGAGGTGAGCAGAAGTCTAGACAGAGGGGCCGCTGTGGATTTAGTGTTTTTGGACTTTGCAAAGGCATTTTACACTGTCCCCCATAGACGCCTAATGGGTAAATTAAGGACTATAGGTTTAGAAAATATAGTTTGTAATTGGATTGAGAATTGGCTCAAGGACCGTATCCAGAGAGTTGTGGTCAATGATTCCTACTCTGAATGGTCCCCGGTAATAAGTGGTGTACCCCAGGGTTCAGTGCTGGGACCACTATTATTCAACTTATTTATTCATGATATAGAAGATGGGATTAATAGCACTATTTCTATTTTTGCAGATGACACCAAGCTATGTAATATAGTTCAGTCAATGGAAGATGTTCATGAATTTCAGGCAGATTTAAACAAACTAAGTGTTTGGGCGTCCACTTGGCAGATGAAGTTTAATGTAGATAAATGTAAAGTTATGCATCTGGGTACCAACAACCTGCATGCATCATATGTCCTAGGGGGAGCTACACTGGCGGATTCACTTGTTGAGAAGGATCTGGGTGTTCTTGTAAATCATAAACTCAATAACAGCATGCAGTGTCAATCAGCTGCTTCAAAGGCCAGCAGGATATTGTCGTGTATTAAAAGAGGCATGGACTCACGGGACAGGGATGTAATATTGCCACTTTACAAAGCATTAGTGAGGCCTCATCTAGAATATGCAGTTCAGTCCTGGGCTCCAGTTCATAGAAAGGATGCCCTGGAGTTGGAAAAAATACAAAGAAGAGCAACGAAGCTAATTAGGGGCATGGAGAATTTAAGTTATGAGGAAAGATTGAAAGACTTAAACCTATTTAGCCTTGAAAAAAGACGACCAAGGGGGGACATGATTAACTTATATAAATATATTAATGGCACATACAAAAAATATGGTGAAATCCTGTTCCTTGTAAAACCCGCTCAAAAAACAAGGGGGCACTCCCTCCGTCTGGAGAAAAAAAGGTTCAAGCTGCAGAGGCGACAAGCCTTCTTTACCGTGAGAACTGTGAATCTATGGAATAGCCTACCGCAGGAGCTGGTCACAGCAGGGACAGTAGATGGCTTTAAAAAAGGGTTAGATAATTTCCTAGAACAAAAAAATATTAGCTCCTATGTGTAGAAATTTTTCCTTCCCTTTTCCCGTCCCTTGGTTGAACTTGATGGACATGTGTCTTTTTTCAGCCGTACTAACTATGTAACTATGTCGAATAGGTAAATTAAGGACTATAGGTTTAGAAAGTATAGTTTGTAATTGGGTTGAAAATTCACTCAAGGACCATATCCAGAGAGTTGTGGTTAATGATTCCTACTTTGAAAGGTCAACGGTGATGAGTGGTATACCCCAGGGTTCAGTGCTGGGACCACTATTATTCAACTTATTTATTAATGATATAGAGGATGGGATTAGTAGCACTATTTCTATATTTGCAGGTGACAACAAACTATGTAGTATTGTTCAGTCTATGGAAGATGTTCATAAATTTCAAGCTGATTTGGACACACTAAGTGTTTGGAGATCCATTTGACAGATGAGATTAAATGTGGATAAATGTAGAGTTATGCATCTGGGTACAAAAAATCTGCATGCATCATATCTCTTAGAGGGAGCTACAATGGGACAGTCACTTGTTGAGAAGGATCTGGGTATATGTGTAGATAATAGACTAAATAACAGCATGCAATATCAATCAGCTGCTTCTAAAGCCAGCAAGATATTGTCATGTATTAAAAGTGGCATGGACTGGCGGGATAGGGATATAATATTACTACTTCACAAATCATTAGTGCGGCCTCATCTAGAATATGCAGTTCAGTTCTGGGCTCCAATTCAAAGAAAGGATGGCCTGGAGTTGGAAAATATACAAAAAAAGAGCAACTAAACTAATAAGGGGCATGGAGAATCTTAGTTATGAGGAGAGATTGAAAGAATTAAACCTATTTAGCCTTGAAAAGAGACAACTAAGGGGGAGACATGATTAACTTATATAAATATAACTGCACAGAGTGTCTGCCCTGGTCTCCAGGCAGAGTAGAAGGGACTTATCAAAGCGGGCCCTTGTTGGAGATTACTCCAAATGGTTAGTCTGTACAGTCTTTCCAATCAGAGCTTAGAAGTGACGTATAATATGTTTACAGGCTCTGATGTCGTCTGTTGGTGAATGAATGTTGGATAGATCAGAGCCTGTATAGTCGTTGGAAAGAGAAGAGTAAAAAAAACAAAAAACGCATTAACCCCTTGATCACAGGTCCCCCACTGTGATCACTCCTCTACCTTTCCCAGTGTGTAAGGGAGCTATTTGTTTGTCGCTTGTTTGAAAAAAGTCAGTGTCAATTTAGTCAGACCGTCTGTCAGTCCATTTCAGGACGTCTGTCAGTCAGCGTCAATCTGTTAGTGTCTGTAAATCAGCTTCATTTAGCGTCAGTCAGTGTGTTATTGTCAGTCAGCGACAGTTAGTCATCGTCGTTTAGTCAGCGTTAGTTAGTCAGTTTTAGTATTAAATAGTGTACGTTGTTGTTGGTGTTTTATATATTTATATATTAAAAAAAAGACAAAAAATTTCTATATTATCATTTTTTTTGTATACAACTCTCTACAGTATACAAGTATGCATAAATACATTTACTGTACATAAAAAAAAATTGGCCAGAACATATACCGCAGAAGAGACGATGAGGGCCGTATATCGGACACAGAGACTGCGAGTGATGTAGGATCTGCTTTTAGCCTGTCCTCCTCCTCAACTGATATCAGGAGGGTTAGCATTCAGGTTACACCTGCAACTAATTGGTTGCCCCAACCTCCTCCTCCCCCCAAGCACCGGACTTAACTGCTGCTGCAAGGGTCCAAGTACAGACAGCAGGGCAGTCAGAAATTGAATTTTTCAAGCTCTTCTTTTAGGATAGCCTTGTTGAAAAAATTGTTGAGCAGACAAAACTTTCTGCTCAACAATTCATTGCTGTGAACCCCAGTACTTTTTATGCCAGGCCATACAGGTGGAATCCCACTAACAAAGAAGAAATGCTTCAGTACTGAGGATTGGTCCTGAATATGGGCCTAACTAAGAAGCCATTGGTGAGGGCCTATTGGTCCACTGATATTCTTTACCACAGCCCATTATATCGCACCACAATTCCCAGGGCTCATTTCATGGCAATTGAAAAATGTATCCACTACAACAATAATTCCCAGTCCCCCCCCCCCAGGATGACCCCAATTTCAACCGACTCTTTAAAATTAGACTACTTGTTTCTCATTTGGCCCGAAAATGTCCTCTTCATATACCTCTAAAAGAGAAATTGCCATTGACGAGTCCCTGGCGCATTTCAAGAAAAGGGTGAAGTTCAGGCAGCATTTGTCCAACAAGCGTGCCAGGCATGGCATTAAAATTTATAAATGGTGCAAGTCCGAGTCGGGCAACAGGCACATGTTAAAATTTACGAGGGAAGGGACAGTCACATTGAGCCTCCAAACTGTCCCCGAGTCCTGACCCCAACTGGGAAGATTGTGTGGGACCTCCTGCACCCACTGTTTAATCAGGGGTACCACTTGTACATTGACAACTGGTACACGAGTGTAACCCTGTACAAGTATCTGGTGGAGAAAAAAACTGTGGCGTGTGAGACGGTCCGCAAAAACCAAAGGAAGCTCCCAAAGACCCTTCTCAGCCAAGCCCTGCAGCTTGGGGAGAGCAGGGCGCTCCATAACGAAGGGGTCCTTTTTTTAAAATTCAGGGACAAGAAAGATGTTTTATTGCGAACATCCATAAATTATGAAACCTGCTCCCTTGTCCCTGTGCATGGTGCAACATCCACCACCGTGTCATGGTCTGTCTGCATCTAGGCATATAATAAATTTATCGGGGGAGTGGACTTATCTGACCAGATGCTTAATCCATACAATGCCATGCGGAAATTGAAAATTTGGTAAAAAAACAACTGGGGGTGTACTTTACCAAATGGCATTGTACAAGTCTTTTGTCATCTATAGGAGCACTGGTCATAAGGGGACATTCCTGGAATACCAGGAAAATGTAATAAAATCCCTTCTCTTTGGTAATGTGGCAGAGGTAGGAGAAAGTTCTACCTCTGCAAGTAGTAATGTCCCCAGGATAGTTCCAGGGCAGCACTTTCCTGGTGAAGTGCCACCCACAGAGAAAAAAAGCCCCCAGAAAAGGTGTCGTGTCTGTGCCAGAAAAGGCATAAGGAGAGATACATCATACCAGTGTAATACCTCTTCCTCCCACCCCAGACTGTGTATAAAAGGAGTGCTTCAGGATATACCACTCCTCTCTGGAGTTCTAAATTTTATTTTCATCCCTCCCTTTCATTTATAATTATCGTCCCTTTCATTTACAATTACAGTCCCTTACAATTACCATAACTATTTCACCATTTAAAAATTCAATATCCCCCATAACAAAACTAAAAATTGGCATTATTCCCCTAGATGAATACTCAGGATTTGTAATATAGTGTAGTATATGCACATTTAGGCCTATGCAAACATGACATGACCAAAATCATCCAGGTAAAATAAGGCCTCAAAATCCTTGTGGTGCTTCAATACTTTCAGGCCCTGCCATATGTTCAGCAACAGCAGATTAGGGCCAATTTGGGGGTATTTCTAAACTCAGAAGAAATAGCCTAATAAATATTGAGGTGTTTTTCTTCACTTGCACGCTCGGTGTTTGAAAAATCTTTCCTATAAATAAAATCTAGAAATTCATATCTAACAGACAGGGAGATATCACAGTCCCTGCAGCTACAGTCCTATCATTTGGAGATTGCTTTTCTTCATCTCAAACCTCTGTCACCAGATCTTGCTGAAGACAACTAAGATAATGAACTAATTAGAAACTTATATCAAGAAATAAATAAATACATATCCGGTTTCATAGAAAAAAGTATAGAACCAAGTGGTGGCTGCATTCATTGAGGCAGGGCAGCACTATTCCTAGTTTAAATAGTGGGAACTGTATCCAAAGAGAAGCGAGGCTGCGCCCATTGCACCCCCAACTAAAGGAACCTAGTTTACAACAATATTTAAAAGAATAGGAGGCAGTCACAAAACAAAAGAAGAGGCTTCCTCTTCATACAGATATAAATTTTTCCAGGAAAACTTGTATCTGAGAAACGCTGAAATCTAAGGCCACCTCCGCCCCAACACGTGGAACTTCCAGAGTGATGATGCCTTTAGGGAAGGAAAAGATTAAGGTGCAAATCCAAGCTAAAACGTACAATAGAAGGCTGCAAGAAGCAGCTTCACAAAATGCATAGGGTTAAGAAACATCCTTGTACAACTCCCAGTTCATTAATTCATTCTAGGAAGTTCAGCAAAATAAATTAAAACAAACATAATACAGAGCAAACAAGCTAAGCAAACCATCTGTCCAAGTCCACAGAGGACAGAAAAAAACACTAGTTGGTAAAGGTAGATGTTAGGGTCAGGAGGCTCTAGTTAATTAGTGTTTGATTTGATTAATTAAAAATGTTATATACCTGTGTAATACAGTCAGGGCCGGCCTTAGGATAAATGGCTCCCCGTGCGAAATTATCTTTCGGCGCCCCACCCCATCATAAAAAAATGCCCCATAAAAAAAGTATAATGCCCCCACAGTATAATGCGCTATATAGTGCCCCCACACAGTATAATGCCCCTTTAGTGCCCCAATATAGTATAATAATAATATTTAATAATATATATTATAACTCCTTCAAGGACACAGTATTTTGTCCTCTAATTGTGCCCACACAGTATTATGCCCCCTAGATGCCACACACAGTATATTGCCATCTGTAGTACCCCTACACAGTATTATGTCCACATAGTGGCCCCCACACAGTGTAATGTCCTCTCCCCCGCTGCCACACACAGCACCCCTCTTGTAGATAGTGCTACCCTGTAGATTGTGCCATACATTCTCCTTGTAATTAGCGCCATAATCCCCCACCTCCTCCTTGAAGATCATGCCATATAGCCCCCGACCTCCACATGTAGACAGTTCCAAAAGACCCCCACCACCCCCTTGTAGACAGTGCCCCTAAACCAAAAAAAATTTCCTCAGAGCACCCCTACTAAAAATTATTTCGAGAAATACAGAACACGCCTTAAAAACAAGCACTACACTCGTTTTTTGTTAGGCAAAAAAAAATTTGCCTCAAAATTCCTTCAGGAATTTTGAAGCAGATTTTCAGTTGACAGCATTGTTTGACCTTTTTTTTTTTTTGCACTTTTTTTTAAGCCATTGAAGCTAATGCAAAAGACGCAGGCAAAAAAGGACTCCAAATGGGGCGCCGCAGGTATTTTCTGCCTCTTATTAATTCCAATTGGAGCTTAGAGGTGGAAACCATTTGAAGACTCACAGTAAAATGACCATCAGCCTCCCAATCACAGAAAAATTACCATTAGCCCGCAATCACAGAAAAATAACCATCAGCCCAGTGAGTAGTGTCGCACAGCCCCCTGTAGGTAGGTGCCGATGTTGTAACTCCTTAACCCCTTCACTCACCTTGGCGTAAATACACGTCCAGGTGAGCGGTAACTTTGCGCACCTTGGCGTGTAGTTATGACCGCGCTTTAAGAGTTAACCGCCGTGCGGCGCTACACCGTAGCGGCGGTTAACTGTGCAGGGTGTCTGCCCTGCTCTCCCCGTTGACGATCACTGGCCCGTCGCCGCTGAAATCGGCAATTAACCCCTTCGATACAGTGGTCGATGGCGCTCGCAGCATTGAAGTGGTTTAGAGCAGATCGGCAGCCCCCACATGCATTTGCGGAGGCTGGCGATCCTTGTCACGGCAACCGGAGGCCAGATAATGGCCTCCGGGTTGCCATGTACGGAAGCCTCGGAGGAGCTGCCTCCGGCCGGTCCTCCGAAGCTTCCTGTCAGTGTGACTGTCACGTCACAATGACAGTAAGAATACATTACACTACGTAGGTAGTGTAATGTACTCTAGCAGCGATCAAAGCTGCAAGTCTAAATGTCCCCTAGTGGGACAAGTAAAAAAAAAGTAAAAAATAAGTTAATAAAAATGTTTTAAAAGAAGTGTAAAAATAAAATATATAAGTTACATAAACAAAAAATGCTTTTTTTCCTATAATAAAACTCATTATAGGAGAAAAATGAACACGTTAAAAAAAGTACACATATTTGGTATCACCGCGTTCGTAACGACCCAAACTATAAAACTATAATGTTATTTTCCCCGCACGATGAACACCCCAAAAAAGATCAATAAAAAACTACACCAGAATCGCTATTTTTTTGGTCACCACCCCTCCCAAAATAGAGAATAAAAAGTGATCAAAAAGTCGCATGTACCCGAAAATAATACCGATAAAAACTACAACCCGTACCGCAAAAAAAAAAGCCCTTACACAGCTTTTTTGATTAAAAAATAAAAAAGTTATGGCTCTCAGAATATGGTGACATAGAAAATTAATTATTTTATAAAAAAAGTGATTTTATTGCGCAAACGCTGCAGAACATAAAAAAAATATACATATGGTATCGTCGTAATTGGATCAACCCACATAATAAAGTAAAATTCTCATTTATAGCGCACGGTGAACGCCACAAAAAAATAAGCTAAAAAATTGTCAGAATTGCTTGTTTTTGGTCACATGACTTGCAAAAAAATGTAATAAAGAGTGATAAAAAAAATAAAAAAATTGCATGTACCCCAAAATGGTACAAATGAAAACTACAGATTGTCCAGCAAGAAATAAGCCTTCACACAGCTCCGGTGGTGAAAAAATAAAAAAGTTCTGGCCCTTAGAATATGACAATGCAAAATGTGCAGAGTGTTCCAAAATCGGATAAGATCGGGCGCCATTTATCAGTGCGACACCGGCCACATATCTATAAATTATTATTTATTTACCCCATTATTATACTTTCTTATTATGCCCTGATGTAATCCACACATATTACATATACCCTGATGTACTCCTCACATATTACATATACCCTGATGTACTCCTCACATATTACATATACCCTGATGTACTCCTCACATATTACATATGCCCTGATTTACTCCTCACAGCTTACATATACCCTGATGTACTCCTCACATCTTACATACACCCTGATGTACTCCTCACATATTACATATATCCTGATGTACTCCTCACAGATTACATATACCGTGATGTACTCTGCCCAGCTTACATATACCCTGATGTACTCCTCACATATTACATATACCCTGATGTACTCCTCACATATTACATATATCCTGATGTACTCCTCACATATTACATATACCCTGATGTACTCCTCACAGCTTACATATACCCTGATGTACTCCTCACATATTAAATATATCCTGATGTACTCCTCACATATTACATATATCCTGATGTACTCCTCACATATTAAATATATCCTGATGTACTCCTCACATATTACATGTATCCTGATGTACTCCTCACATATTACATATACCCTGAAGTACTCCTCACATATTACATATATCCTGATGTACTCCTCACAATATTACATATACCCTGATGTACTCCTCACATATTACATATACCCTGATGTACTCCTCACATATTACATATGCCCTGATGTACTCCTCACAGCTTACATATACCCTGATGTACTCCTCACATCTTACATACACCCTGATGTACTCCTCACATATTACATATATCCTGATGTACTCCTCACAGATTACATATATCCTGATGTACTCCTCACATATTACATATACCCTGATGTACTCCTCACATGTTACATATACCCTGATGTACTCCTCACATATTACATATGCCCTGATGTACTCCTCACAGCTTACATATACCCTGATGTACTCCTCACATCTTACATACACCCTGATGTACTCCTCACATCTTACATATATCCTGATGTACTCCTCACAGATTACATATATCCTGATGTACTCCTCACATATTACATATACCCTGATGTACTCCTCACATGTTACATATACCCTGATGTACTCCTCACATCTTACATATACCCTGATGTACTCACAGATTACATATACCCTGATGTACTCCTCACATGTTACATATATCCAGATGTACTCCTCACATCTTACATATACCCTGATGTACTCCTCACATATTACATATACCCTGATGTACTCCTCACATATTACATATACCCTGATGTACTCCTCACATATTACATATACCCTGATGTACTCCTCACATCTTACATATATCCTGATGTACTCCGCACAGATTGCATATATCCTGATGTACTCCTCACATGTTACATATACCCTGATGTACTCCTCACATGTTACATATATTCTGATGTACTCCTCACATCTTACATATACCCTGATGTACTCCTCACATATTACATATAACCTGATGTACTCCTCACATCTTACATATGTCCTGCTGTACTCCACACAGATTACATATATCCTGATGTACTCCTCACATATTACATATACCCTGATGTACTCCTCACATCTTACATATACCCTGATGTACTCCTCACATATTACATATACCCTGATGTACTCCTCACAGATTACATATACCCTGATGTACTCCTCACATCTTACATATATCCTGATGTACTCCTCACATATTACATATATCCTGATGTACTCCTCACATATTACATATACCCTGATGTACTCCTCACATATTACATATACCCTGATGTGCTCCTCACAGATTACATATACCCTGATGTACTCCTCACATATTACATATATCCTGATGTACTCCTCACAGATTACATATACCGTGATGTACTCTGCCCAGCTTACATATACACTGATGTACTCCTCACATATTACATATACCCTGATGTACTCCTCACAGCTTACATATACCCTGATGTACTCCTCACATATTACATATATCCTGATGTACTCCTCACATATTACATATACCCTGATGTACTCCTCACATATTAAATATATCCTGATGTACTCCTCACATATTACATATATCCTGATGTACTCCTCACAAATTACATATACCCTGATGTACTCCTCACATATTACATATATCCTGATGTACTCCTCACATATTACATATATCCTGATGTACTCCTCACATATTACATATACCCTGATGTACTCCTCACATCTTACATATATCCTGATGTACTCCTCACAGATTACATATATCCTGATGTACTCCTCACATATTACATATACCCTGATGTACTCCTCACATGTTACATATACCCTGATGTACTCCTCACATCTTACATATACCCTGATGTACTCACAGATTACATATACCCTGATGTACTCCTCACATGTTACATATATCCAGATGTACTCCTCACATCTTACATATACCCTGATGTACTCCTCACATATTACATATACCCTGATGTACTCCTCACATATTACATATACCCTGATGTACTCCTCACATATTACATATACCCTGATGTACTCCTCACATCTTACATATATCCTGATGTACTCCGCACAGATTGCATATATCCTGATGTACTCCTCACATGTTACATATACCCTGATGTACTCCTCACATGTTACATATATTCTGATGTACTCCTCACATCTTACATATACCCTGATGTACTCCTCACATATTACATATAACCTGATGTACTCCTCACATCTTACATATGTCCTGCTGTACTCCGCACAGATTACATATATCCTGATGTACTCCTCACATATTACATATACCCTGATGTACTCCTCACATCTTACATATACCCTGATGTACTCCTCACATATTACATATACCCTGATGTACTCCTCACAGATTACATATACCCTGATGTACTCCTCACATCTTACATATATCCTGATGTACTCCTCACATATTACATATATCCTGATGTACTCCTCACATATTACATATACCCTGATGTACTCCTCATATATTACATATACCCTGATGTGCTCCTCACAGATTACATATACCCTATGTACTCCTCACATATTACATATATCCTGATGTACTCCTCACATATTACATATATCCTGATGTACTCCTCACATATTACATATATCCTGATGTACTCCTCACATATTACATATATCCTGATGTACTCCTCACATCTTACATATATCCTGATGTACTCCTCACATATTACATATACCCTGATGTACTCCTCACATATTACATATATCCTGATGTACTCCTCACAGCTTACATATACCCTGATGTACTCCTCACATCTTACATATACCCTGATGTACTCCTCGCATATTACATATACCCTGATGTACTCCTCACATGTTACATATACCCTGATGTACTCCTCACAGATTACATATACCCTCATGTACTCCTCACATTTTACATATATCCTGATGTACTCCTCACATATTACATTTATCCTGATGTGCTCCCCTCATATATTACATATACCCTGATGTACTCCTCACAGATTACATATACGCTGATTCACTCCTCACATATTACATATACCCTGATGTACTCCTCACATATTACATATACCCTGATGTACTCCTCACAGATTACATATACCCTATGTACTCCTCACATCTTACATATATCCTGATGTACTCCTCACATATTAAATATATCCTGATGTACTCCTCACATATTACATATATCCTGATGTACTCCTCACAAATTACATATACCCTGATGTACTCCTCACATATTACATATATCCTGATGTACTCCTCACATATTACATATATCCTGATGTACTCCTCACATATTACATATACCCTGATGTACTCCTCACATCTTACATATATCCTGATGTACTCCTCACAGATTACATATATCCTGATGTACTCCTCACATATTACATATACCCTGATGTACTCCTCACATGTTACATATACCCTGATGTACTCCTCACATCTTACATATACCCTGATGTACTCACAGATTACATATACCCTGATGTACTCCTCACATGTTACATATATCCAGATGTACTCCTCACATCTTACATATACCCTGATGTACTCCTCACATATTACATATATCCTGATGTACTCCTCACATATTACATATACCCTGATGTACTCCTCACATATTAAATATATCCTGATGTACTCCTCACATATTACATATATCCTGATGTACTCCTCACAAATTACATATACCCTGATGTACTCCTCACATATTACATATATCCTGATGTACTCCTCACATATTACATATATCCTGATGTACTCCTCACATATTACATATACCCTGATGTACTCCTCACATCTTACATATATCCTGATGTACTCCTCGCAGATTACATATATCCTGATGTACTCCTCACATATTACATATACCCTGATGTACTCCTCACATATTACATATATCCTGATGTACTCCTCACATATTACATATACCCTGATGTACTCCTCACATGTTACATATATCCTGATGTACTCCTCACATATTACATATACCCTGATGTACTCCTCACATGTTACATATACCCTGATGTACTCCTCACATCTTACATATACCCTGATGTACTCACAGATTACATATACCCTGATGTACTCCTCACATGTTACATATATCCAGATGTACTCCTCACATCTTACATATACCCTGATGTACTCCTCACATATTACATATACCCTGATGTACTCCTCACATATTACATATACCCTGATGTACTCCTCACATATTACATATACCCTGATGTACTCCTCACATCTTACATATATCCTGATGTACTCCGCACAGATTGCATATATCCTGATGTACTCCTCACATGTTACATATACCCTGATGTACTCCTCACATGTTACATATATTCTGATGTACTCCTCACATCTTACATATACCCTGATGTACTCCTCACATATTACATATAACCTGATGTACTCCTCACATCTTACATATGTCCTGCTGTACTCCGCACAGATTACATATATCCTGATGTACTCCTCACATATTACATATACCCTGATGTACTCCTCACATCTTACATATACCCTGATGTACTCCTCACATATTACATATACCCTGATGTACTCCTCACAGATTACATATACCCTGATGTACTCCTCACATCTTACATATATCCTGATGTACTCCTCACATATTACATATATCCTGATGTACTCCTCACATATTACATATACCCTGATGTACTCCTCATATATTACATATACCCTGATGTGCTCCTCACAGATTACATATACCCTATGTACTCATCACATATTACATATATCCTGATGTACTCCTCACATATTACATATATCCTGATGTACTCCTCACATATTACATATATCCTGATGTACTCCTCACATATTACATATATCCTGATGTACTCCTCACATCTTACATATATCCTGATGTACTCCTCACATATTACATATACCCTGATGTACTCCTCACATATTACATATATCCTGATGTACTCCTCACAGCTTACATATACCCTGATGTACTCCTCACATCTTACATATACCCTGATGTACTCCTCACATATTACATATACCCTGATGTACTCCTCACATGTTACATATACCCTGATGTACTCCTCACAGATTACATATACCCTGATGTACTCCTCACATTTTACATATATCCTGATGTACTCCTCACATATTACATTTATCCTGATGTGCTCCCCTCATATATTACATATACCCTGATGTACTCCTCACAGATTACATATACGCTGATTCACTCCTCACATATTACATATACCCTGATGTACTCCTCACATATTACATATACCCTGATGTACTCCTCACAGATTACATATACCCTATGTACTCCTCACATCTTACATATATCCTGATGTACTCCTCACATATTAAATATATCCTGATGTACTCCTCACATATTACATATATCCTGATGTACTCCTCACAAATTACATATACCCTGATGTACTCCTCACATATTACATATATCCTGATGTACTCCTCACATATTACATATATCCTGATGTACTCCTCACATATTACATATACCCTGATGTACTCCTCACAGATTACATATATCCTGATGTACTCCTCACAGATTACATATATCCTGATGTACTCCTCACATATTACATATACCCTGATGTACTCCTCACATGTTACATATACCCTGATGTACTCCTCACATCTTACATATACCCTGATGTACTCACAGATTACATATACCCTGATGTACTCCTCACATGTTACATATATCCAGATGTACTCCTCACATCTTACATATACCCTGATGTACTCCTCACATATTACATATACCCTGATGTACTCCTCACATATTACATATACCCTGATGTACTCCTCACATATTACATATACCCTGATGTACTCCTCACATCTTACATATATCCTGATGTACTCCGCACAGATTGCATATATCCTGATGTACTCCTCACATGTTACATATATCCTGATGTACTCCTCACATCTTACATATACCCTGATGTACTCCTCACATGTTACATATATTCTGATGTACTCCTCACATCTTACATATACCCTGATGTACTCCTCACATATTACATATAACCTGATGTACTCCTCACATCTTACATATGTCCTGCTGTACTCCGCACAGATTACATATATCCTGATGTACTCCTCACATATTACATATACCCTGATGTACTCCTCACATCTTACATATACCCTGATGTACTCCTCACATATTACATATACCCTGATGTACTCCTCACAGATTACATATATCCTGATGTACTCCTCACATATTACATATATCCTGATGTACTCCTCACATATTACATATACCCTGATGTACTCCTCACATATTACATATATCCTGATGTACTCCTCACATATTACATATATCCTGATGTACTCCTCACATATTACATATACCCTGATGTACTCCTCACATATTACATATACCCTGATGTGCTCCTCACAGATTACATATACCCTATGTACTCCTCACATATTACATATATCCTGATGTACTCCTCACATATTACATATATCCTGATGTACTCCTCACATATTACATATATCCTGATGTACTCCTCACATATTACATATATCCTGATGTACTCCTCACATCTTACATATAACCTGATGTACTCCTCACATATTACATATACCCTGATGTACTCCTCACATATTACATATATCCTGATGTACTCCTCACATCTTACATATATCCTGATGTACTCCGCACAGATTGCATATATCCTGATGTACTCCTCACATGTTACATATATCCTGATGTACTCCTCACATCTTACATATACCCTGATGTACTCCTCACATGTTACATATATTCTGATGTACTCCTCACATCTTACATATACCCTGATGTACTCCTCACATATTACATATAACCTGATGTACTCCTCACATCTTACATATGTCCTGCTGTACTCCGCACAGATTACATATATCCTGATGTACTCCTCACATATTACATATACCCTGACGTACTCCTCACATCTTACATATACCCTGATGTACTCCTCACATATTACATATACCCTGATGTACTCCTCACAGATTACATATATCCTGATGTACTCCTCACATATTACATATATCCTGATGTACTCCTCACATATTACATATACCCTGATGTACTCCTCACATATTACATATATCCTGATGTACTCCTCACATATTACATATATCCTGATGTACTCCTCACATATTACATATACCCTGATGTACTCCTCACATATTACATATACCCTGATGTGCTCCTCACAGATTACATATACCCTATGTACTCCTCACATATTACATATATCCTGATGTACTCCTCACATATTACATATATCCTGATGTACTCCTCACATATTACATATATCCTGATGTACTCCTCACATATTACATATATCCTGATGTACTCCTCACATCTTACATATAACCTGATGTACTCCTCACATATTACATATACCCTGATGTACTCCTCACATATTACATATATCCTGATGTACTCCTCACAGCTTACATATACCCTGATGTACTCCTCACATCTTACATATACCCTGATGTACTCCTCACATATTACATATACCCTGATGTACTCCTCACATGTTACATATACCCTGATGTACTCCTCACAGATTACATATACCCTGATGTACTCCTCACATTTTACATATATCCTGATGTACTCCTCACATATTACATTTATCCTGATGTGCTCCCCTCATATATTACATATACCCTGATGTACTCCTCACAGATTACATATACGGTGATTCACTCCTCACATATTACATATACCCTGATGTACTCCTCACATATTACATATACCCTGATGTACTCCTCACAGATTACATATACCCTATGTACTCCTCACATCTTACATATATCCTGATGTACTCCTCACATCTTACATATACCCTGATGTACTCCTCACATATTACATATACCCTGATGTACTCCTCACATATTACATATACCCTGATGTACTCCTCACATATTACATATGCCCTGATGTACTCCTCACAGCTTACATATACCTTGATGTACTCCTCACATCTTACATACACCCTGATGTACTCCTCACATATTACATATATCCTGATGTACTCCTCACAGATTACATATACCGTGATGTACTCTGCCGAGCTTACATATACCCTGATGTACTCCTCACATATTACATATACCCTGATGTACTCCTCACATATTACATATATCCTGATGTACTCCTCACATATTACATATACCCTGATGTACTCCTCACATATTAAATATATCCTGATGTACTCCTCACATATTACATATACCCTGATGTACTCCTCACATATTACATATACCCTGATGTACTCCTCACATATTACATATACCCTGATGTACTCCTCACATATTACATATGCCCTGATGTACTCCTCACAGCTTACATATACCCTGATGTACTCCTCACATCTTACATACACCCTGATGTACTCCTCACATATTACATATATCCTGATGTACTCCTCACAGATTACATATACCGTGATGTACTCTGCCGAGCTTACATATACCCTGATGTACTCCTCACATATTACATATACCCTGATGTACTCCTCACATATTACATATATCCTGATGTACTCCTCACATATTACATATACCCTGATGTACTCCTCACATATTAAATATATCCTGATGTACTCCTCACATATTACATATATCCTGATGTACTCCTCACAAATTACATATACCCTGATGTACTCCTCACATATTACATATATCCTGATGTACTCCTCACAATATTACATATACCCTGATGTACTCCTCACATATTACATATATCCTGATGTACTCCTCACATATTACATATATCCTGATGTACTCCTCACATATTACATATATCCTGATGTACTCCTCACATATTACATATATCCTGATGTACTCCTCACATATTACATATACCCTGATGTACTCCTCACATCTTACATATATCTTGATGTACTCCTCACATATTACATATATCCTGATGTACTCCTCACATATTACATATATCCTGATGTACTCCTCACAGATTACATATATCCTGATGTACTCCTCACATATTACATATACCCTGATGTACTCCTCACATCTTACATATACCCTGATGTACTCCTCACATCTTACATATACCCTGATGTACTCACAGATTATATATACCCTGATGTACTCCTCACATGTTACATATATCCAGATGTACTCCTCACATCTTACATATACCCTGATGTACTCCTCACATATTACATATACCCTGATGTACTCCTCACATATTACATATACCCTGATGTACTCCTCACATATTACATATGCCCTGATGTACTCCTCACAGCTTACATATACCCTGATGTACTCCTCACATCTTACATACACCCTGATGTACTCCTCACATATTACATATATCCTGATGTACTCCTCACAGATTACATATACCGTGATGTACTCTGCCGAGCTTACATATACCCTGATGTACTCCTCACATATTACATATACCCTTATGTACTCCTCACATCTTACATATATCCTGCTGTACTCCGCACAGATTACATATATCCTGATGTACTCCTCACATATTACATATACCCTGATTTACTCCTCACATCTTACATATACCCTGATGTACTCCTCACATATTACATATACCCTGATGTACTCCTCACAGATTACATATACCCTGATGTACTCCTCACATCTTACATATATCCTGATGTACTCCTCACATATTACATATATCCTGATGTACTCCTCAGATATTACATATACCCTGATGTACTCCTCACATATTACATATACCCTGATGTGCTCCTCACAGATTACATATACCCTATGTACTCCTCACATATTACATATATCCTGATGTACTCCTCACATATTACATATATCCTGATGTACTCCTCACATATTACATATATCCTGATGTACTCCTCACATATTACATATATCCTGATGTACTCCTCACAGCTTACATATACCCTGATGTACTCCTCACATCTTACATATACCCTGATGTACTCCTCACATATTACATATACCCTGATGTACTCCTCACAGATTACATATACCCTGATGTACTCCTCACATCTTACATATATCCTGATGTACTCCTCACATATTACATTTATCCTGATGTGCTCCCCTCATATATTACATATACCCTGATGTACTCCTCACAGATTACATATACGCTGATGTACTCCTCACATATTACATATACCCTGATGTACTCCTCACATATTACATATACCCTGATGTACTCCTCACAGATTACATATACCCTATGTACTCCTCACATCTTACATATATCCTGATGTACTCCTCACATATTACATATACCCTGATGTACTCCTCACAGATTACATATACCCTATGTACTCCTCACATCTTACATATATCCTGATGTACTCCTCACATATTACATATATCCTGATGTACTCCTCACATATTACATATATCCTAATGTGCTCCCCTCATATATTACATATACCCTGATGTACTCCTCACAGATTACATATACGCTGATGTACTCCTCACATATTACATATACCCTGATGTACTCCTCACATATTACATATATCCTGATGTACTCCTCACATCTAACATATACCCTGATGTACTCCGCATAGCTTACATATACCCTGATGTACTCCTCACAGATTACATAAACCCTGATGTACTCCTCACATATTACATATACCCTGATGTACTCCTCACAGATTACATAAACCCTGATGTACTCCTCACATATTACATATACCCTGATGTACTCCTCACATTTTACATATACCCTGATGTACTCCTCACAGATTACATAAACCCTGATGTACTCCTCACATATTACATATACCCTAATGTACTCCTCACATCTTACATATACCCTGATGTACTCCTCACATCTTACATATATCCTGATGTACTCCTAACATGTTAGATATACCCTGATGTACTCCTCACATGTTACATATACCCTGATGTACTCGTCACATATTACATATACCCTGATGCACTCTTCACATATTACATATATCCTGATGTACTCCTCACAGATTACATATATCCTGATGTACTCCTCACATATTACATGTACCCTGATGTACTCCTCACAGATTACATATACCCTGATGTACTCCTCACATATTACATATACCCTGATGTACTCCTCACAATATTACATATACCCTGATGTACTCCTCACAGATTACATATATCCTGATGTACTCCTCACAGATTACATATACCCTGATGTACTTCTCAAATCTTACATATATCCTGATGTACTCCTCACATATTACATATATCCTAATGTGCTCCCCTCATATATTACATATACCCTGATGTACTCCTCACATATTACATATACCCTGATGTACTCCTCACATATTACATATACCCTGATGTACTCCTCACATGTTACATATATCCTGATGTAGTCCTCACATATTACATATATCCTTATGTACTCCTCACAATATTACATATACCCTGATGTACTCCTCACATATTACATATATCCTGATGTACTCCTCACAGATTACATATACCCTGATGTACTCCTCACATCTTACATATATCCTGATGTACTCCTCACATCTTACGTATACCCTGATGTACTCCGCATACCTTACATAGACCCTGATGTACTTCTCACAGTTTACATATACCCTGATACACTCCGCCCAGCTTACATATACCCTGATGTACTCCTCACATCTTACATATACCCTGATGTACTCCTCACAGATTACATAAACCCTGATGTACTCCTCACATACTACATATACCCTGATGTACTCCTCACATCTTACATGTACCCTGATGTACTCCTCACAGATTACATAAACCCTGATGTACTCCTCACATATTACATATACCCTAATGTACTCCTCACATCTTACATATACCCTGATGTACCCCTCACATCTTACATATATCCTGATGTACTCCTAACATGTTACATATACCCTGATGTACTCGTCACATATTACATATACCCTGATGTACTCTTCACATATTACATATATCCTGATGTACTCCTCACAGATTACATATATCCTGATGTACTCCTCACATATTACATGTACCCTGATGTACTCCTCACAGATTACATATACCCTGATGTACTCCTCACATATTACATATACCCTGATGTACTCCTCACAATATTACATATACCCTGATGTACTCCTCACAGATTACATATATCCTGATGTACTCCTCACATATTACATGTACCCTGATGTACTCCTCACAGATTACATAAACCCTGATGAACTCCTCACATATTACATATATCCTGATGTACTCCTCACATATTACATATACCCTGATGTACTCCTATTACATATACCCTGATGTACTCCTCACATCTTACATATATCCTGATGTACTCCTCACATCTTACATATATCCTGATGTACTCCTCACATATTACATATACCCTGATGTACTCCTCACAGATTACATATACCCTATGTACTCCTCACATCTTACATATACCCTGATGTACTCCTCACATATTACATATACCCTGATGTACTCCTCACAGATTACATATACCCTGATGTACTCCTCACATCTTACATATACCCTGATGTACTCCTCAAATATTACATACTGTATATCCTGATGTACTCCTCACATATTACATATACCCTGATGTACTCCTCACATTTTACATATATTCTGATGTACTCCTCACATATTACATATACCCTGATATACTTCTCACATCTTACATATATCCTGATGTACTCCTCACATTTTACATATACCTTGATGTACTCCGCACAGATTATGTATGAATATACATACATTATAAACTGAAATACCAATAAAACCCCAAACAACTACTACAAAGCAAAATCTGTGCTCCAAAAGCAAAATGGCGCTCCCTCCCTTCTGAGCCCTGCAGCGTGCCCAAACAGTAGTTTGCGCCCACATATATGTCATCGCCATACCCGGGAGAACCAGCTTATTGTTTTATGAGGTATTTGACTTCAGTGGCACAAACTGGGCACAACATATTATGCACTAAAATGGCACATCAGTGGAAAATTGCAATATTCACTTTGAACCATCCACTGCGCATTAACCCCTTTGCACACTATGACTTTATAGCACGTCATGTTGCGGGGTTTGATGTATGGATCGGGCTCACGTGCCGTGCCCGCTCCATATGCTGCAGGTGTCAGCTGTGTATTACAGCTGACACTCAGGACTAACGGACAGGAACAGCGATAGTGTAAAAATAACAATATACTGCAATACATTAATATTGTAGTATATTGTACCAGCGATCCAATGATCGCTGGTTCAAGTCCCCTAACGGGACTAGTAAAGTGTGTAGAAGAATTAAAGTTATTAGTAGTGAGAAAAAAATAAAATTTAACGTTAAAAAAACAAACCCTTTTCACAATTTTCTTCTAAAGTAATGTAAAAAAATAAACAAAATTTATATTGCTACGTCCGTAAAAGGCCGAACTATTACAATATACCATTATTTAACTTGCACGGTGAACATCGTAAAAAACTTAAATAATTTAAACTGCCAGAATCGCTGTTTTTTTTGTCACCTTGTCCCCTACAAATTTTTTATCACTTTTTATGTACCAAAAAATGGTACCAATAAACACTACAGCTCGTCCCGCAAAAAATAAGACCTACAACCGCTCAATCAACCGAAAAAGTTACGGCTCTTAGAATGTGGTAAAACAAAACAATTTTTATTTTAACAAATAGATTTTTCTTTGTAAAAGTAGTATAATATAAAAAAAACTATATAAATTTGGTATGACTGTAATTGTATTGAGCCGCAGAAGAAAGTAACGTTTTTGTTTTTATTGCACAGTGAAAGCTGTAAAAACGAAACCCCCAAAAAAGTAATCAGATTTTTTTTAAATTTCATCCTGCAAAGTGTTTTTTTTTCAGTTTATCAGTACATTTTATGGTACTTTAAATGGTGTCCATAGAAACTATAACTCCTCCCGCAAGACATAAGCCCTCACACTGCTCTACTGATGGGAAAATAAAAAAGTTATGGCTCTTGGAAGGTGGGGAGTGAAAAACGAAAATAAGAAAGTAAAAAAAAAGGATCAGTCTGGAAAGGGTTAATTCATTTCTAATGAAAAAAAACGTGTGACCACATGTGGGGTATTGCCGTACTCGGGAGAAATTACTTTACAAAAATTCCTTGTTTTTTTCTCTTTTACCCCTTGTGAAAATGAGAAAATGCAACATTTTAGTGGAAAAAATTGTGATATTCATTTTTGTGGCCTAATTCTAATCAATTCTGCAAAAGACCCGTGAGGTCTAAATGCTCACTATACCCCTAGAAAAATTCCTTGAGGGGTGTTTCCAAAATGGGGTCACTTTTGTGGGGTTTCCACTGTTTTGGTCCCTCCAGTACGTTGCAAACGCGTCATGGCACCAAAAACCAATCCAGAAAAATCTGTGCTCCAAAATCCAAATGGCGCTCCTTCCCTTCTGAGCACTGCCATGGGTCCAGTCAGCAGTTTATGACCACATATGGGGTATTTCCGTAATCAGGAGAAAATGCTTTACAAATGTTGTGATTATATTTTTCCTTTATTCCTTGTAAAAATTAAATATTTCTATGTTTTTTCAGAAAAAAAAGAAGATTTTTATTTTCACGGCCTAATTCCACTAAATTCCGCAAAAAACCTGTGTGGTCAAAATGCTAACTATACCCCTAGATAAATTCCTTGAGAGGTGTACTTTCCAAAATGGAATAACTTTTTGGGTGTTTCCACTGTTTTGGTCCCTCCTGGGCATTGCAAATGCGACATGGCACCGAAAACCATTCCAGCAAAATCTGTGCTCCAAAATCCAAATGGCGCTCCTTCCCTTCTGAGCCCTGCTGTGGGTCCAATCAGCAGTTTATTACCACATATGGGGTATTGCCGTAATCGGGAGACATTGCTTTACAAATTTTGGGGTGCATTTCCTTCGTTATTGCTTGTAAATATTAAAAATTTCTATGTTTTTTCAGAATAAAAGTAGACTTTCATTTTTACAGACTAATTCCAATATATCTAGCGAAAAACCTGTATGGTCAAAATCCTAACTGTACCCACTGTTTTGGCACCACAAGACCTCTTCAAACCTGACATGGTGCCTAAAACATATTCTAAAAAAAAGGACGCCCAAAATCCACTATGTGCTCCTTTGCTTCTGAGGCCTGTTTTTCAGTCCATTAGCATACTAGAGCCACATGTGGGATATTTATAAAAACTGAAGGATCTGGGCAACAAAATATTGAGTAGCATTTCTCGGGTAAAACCTTCTGAGTTACAAAAAAAAAATGTATTAGAAATGAGTTTTGGCAAAAAAAATAACATTTGTAAATTTTAGCTCTACTTTGCTTTAATTCCTGTGAAACGCCTAAAGGGTTTAAACCCTGAATGCTGATTCGAATACCTTGAGGGGTGCAGTTTTCACATTTTGGTGATTTATGGGGATTTTCTAATAAATAAGGCCCTCAAAGCAACTTCAGAACTGAACTGGTCCCTGAAAAAATGGCCTTTTGAAATTTTCTTTAAAATACGAGAAATTGCTGCTAAAGTTCTAAGCCTCGTAACGTCCTAGAAAAATAAAAGGACATTCAAAAAACAATGCAAACCTTAAGCAGACATATGGGAAATTTGAACTTGTAACTATTTTGTGTGGTTTTACTATCTGTTTTACAAGCAGATATGTTTAAATTTAGAAAAACCACATTTTTTCACTAACAACATGTCACGGGAAAACAATCTCAGAATCGCTTGGATAGTTAAAAGCATTCCGAAGTTATTACCACATAGAGTAACACGTCAGATTTGAAAATATCTGCTGTGTCCTGAAAGCCAAAACAGGTTGGGCCCTGAAGGGGTTAAGGTAGTATCCCTGGTTTCCTGCCTTTCCAAAAATTACAAAGGAATTATATAGGGACACTTGCATGAGGTGAACGGACAGTTTTTTGTACCATATCCAGGATTTCCGGACAGCATTGTAGTGCTGCAGCATCTGGTCTGCAATGTCCACCCCACCCATAAATTTATTGTAGTCGTGTATGCAAACATTCTTACAGACGGTACGGTTAAATGGGTGAATTGAATTAAGCATCAGGGCATTCCTCTTGTCACGAAATTTGACAAGCAGCAAGTCCTCATTACAAAGTCTCCTGATTTCCCCAGCTTTTAATTTTTGGTTGTCCAGGGACTTTGACAGGCCTTTTTGATTGTGGCGTATGGTACCACAGGCCACCGTTTTTTTTGCAGACAGGCACCTCATAAGTGGTATGCTAGTGTAGAAATAATCCACATATACAGTAAATTGTACCCCTTATCCAAAAGAGGGTGCAAAAGGTCCCAGACAATTTTCCACTGCTGTTGAGTGAAGGGGGGCTTTCTGGAGGGACAATTTGGGAGTCTTTCCCATCATACACGTTGAATTAGTGAGTGTAGCTCGAGTCACTTTCACACAGTTTATAAATTTTTAACCCGAATCAGGCCCTCTTATTTGGCAAATATTGTCAGAATTGTAGGCAGCCTTTAAAAAGGACCAGGGACTCATCCATGGCAATATTTTTTTATGGTGTATATGTCTCTGAAAACCTTCCATTTAAATAATTTAAAAGTGGCCTAATTTTATAAAGCCGGTCATGGCTGTGGTCACCACTGGGCAGGCAAAGTTCATTGTCAACTAAATGAAGTAAGCGCAGTCTGGTCTAAAAGCGCTGCCTCGTCATTACCACTCTGTACATAGGGGTGTCGTACAGGCCATCAGATGTCCAATAGGACCTAATTTTGGGTTAAATTACCAAACCCATGTTCAAAAGGAGGCCCCAAAATGCTAAAATGTCTGCCACATCTATTGGGCGCCACATTCTATTTTTGGAATAATAAGATGTGGGGTGACTGGCGATAAATTGAGCAGCATATAAATTGGTCTGCTAAACCATCAGGAGTACTAAGTCCTCTGAAAAAAATATTTGAAAAAAGTCCTCCTCCCTAAACCCCTCTATGCTATTTTGGACATCCGTCACAGAATAAAATTCTGAAACACATGGGGTGTATCACTCTGTGGGCACCCAATCAGGGTCAATGGCACTAGTGCTAGGTGGATAATCGTGCCTGCAGCACCTTGGCTGTGGCTCCTCATCACTAGTACTAACAGACGATGAAAATTGCTCATCAGTCTCACTTGCACTTTCTGTATCCAAACACATCATGGCATAGGCATCTTCTGCCGTATACAGACGCTGAGCCTTAACTAACTATTTCTAACTAATTGCCCCTATAACTAATGAACCCTACCTAACGCTAACTAAATGCTACACAATTTATTTTATTTATATATAAAGAATACATAGTATTCAAAGTATATATGGCTGCCATCAGGGCAGTACTGGCAGTACTGCCGTCAGGGGCCCGGCCATAAATTTAAAAAAAGGGGGGCCCTCTCTCCACTTCTTGAATTCATTTGCTCACAGCATTGGGGCCCTTATGATTTCACTTTGGTGAAAGGAACAGGTCCCATCACGGAGCCAGGGCCAGTTCTTTACATCAAAGTAAAACCATAAGGGCCCTCTGTTCACATGGTGCCCGCCCCCATCTCCTCCTCCACAGTGGCGTGACAGCGTGTGTAGAGGAGACAAGGAGGGGAGACGTCATGAAGGCAGCGGGAGGTTTGAATACAGTGCTGGCGTCAAGCAGCAGAAGACTTCTGACACCTTGAGTATAGTATGTGATGTCTGTGATAGGCTGCTGCTGCTGCTGCTGTATAGAGCCTCCTCACATCATATCCCCCAAATAAAAAGCAATGTCTTACACATGTCTTTACTATATCCTCTCAGCACTGCTTCATGGTCTTGTATCACTAGCAGCAGTTCTTACCTTCCTGTGCTGTGTAAGCAGGGGGATAGGTCATCCGTTTTCAGAAAGTGAAAATCCCCTTTAAAGGCTACATACTCCTCTGAAAAGCTTTTTTCTTTAATAAAAATGTTTTAGTGTGTGTTTTTCAACTTTGTAAATACTTTTTATTAAAAATAATTTTAACTTTTTGAGATATAGCTGCTTTGTATCCTGTAGACCGAACAACTGTATCTTTTGCTAAGACATGAATCCATCAGTCCCGTGGACCTGACAGGTTCAGTGTTGGCGGGTCCTGCATGTCTCTGACATCCACCTGTTATCGATCATATCTAAGTTATGAACAGAGACACACAAGACCCGCTGACACTGAACCCGTCAGGTCCGCAGGACTGACTGATTCAGGTCTCAGCAAAAGATACAGCTGTTCTGTCTAGAGGATACAAAGCAGCTGTATCTCAAAAAGTAAAAATTATTTTTAATAAAAAGTATTTACAAAGTAGCACTAAACAGACTAGTAAACTTTATTAAAAAAAAAAAAACAACAAAAAACACATTCAAAGGTTTACATAGCCTTTAAACCTGAGGTGGGTAGTGAGATAAAACCAAAAGGGTGGAGAAGATATGATGCATATAAGTTTTTGTACTATAAACATTTATGACCCGGCCTCCCTCCACACACAGCCCAGGCAAGTTATTTTACCTTATCAAAGCCCTTGTCAGCTACTGTGTGCCACCTGCCCCCCACAAAGCCCCTGTCAGAGCCCCTGTGTGCCACCTGCCCCCCCCCCACAAAGCCCCTGCCAGGTCTCTCCTCACTGCCCTCTCACCTACAGAGCCTCTTAATCTGTGCGCCCCCTGCTCATGCCACATAGCGTCTACTCCCTGCCACTTGGCATCTCTCCCTTGCTACAGCCTTCTTCCCCTTACAGAGGCCATGTTACCACGCACAACGCTGCCTCCACCACATAGTCACCTACTGTCACTCCTCACTTACAATAGAGACGTTATTCCCCACAGAGCCTTAGCAGATAATCCCCACCAATATATGATTTGTTATCAAATCCCATATCCACTAGATAGACCATAAAAGCCTGAATGCTAATGTCACGATACTGGTGTACTAAGCTGGGTTCTTTTAGCTGAAGAGCAAACGTACAGATAGAGCAGGTCGTCAGATGAAGCCGGGAGGTACACAAGCAGGTAGTCAGATGAAGCCGGGTCGGTACACAAGCAGGTAGTCAGATGAAGCCGGGTCGGTACACAAGCAGGTAGTCAGATGAAGCCGGGTCGGTACACTAGCAGGTAGTCAGATGAAGCCGGGTTGGTGCACTAGTAGGTAAATATTCCAACAGGAGCAAGTGCAAGGCAGCAGGAGCAGAGCAAACAGATACTCAAGCAAAGGCTATATTCAGGAAGTACCTATTTATAGGCCCAAACAGGAAACAGGAACCAAGATGGATTCTTCCGAGGTAAAACTGGCCATCTTGGAAAAGGGCAAGTTCAATGGGTTATAGTGGCCTCTAGTGGCTGGAGGTGGTAATGACTGATGATATTCCTAACAGTATTCCCCCTCTCAATGACGTCCTCTGGACGGTACCTGGCTAGGTTTCTCACGGTATCTTTGGTGGAATTCTCTCAAAAACCGAGGAGCATGGATGTTTTCCTCTGGTTCCCATGAATTGTCTTCTGTGCCATAACCCTGCCACTGTATCAAATATTGAAGTCGATTTCGAAAGATACTTGAATCCAGAATCTTCTCCACAAGGAATTCTTCATGTTCCTTAACCTGAACCAAATCAGGGGGAGATGAAATACGACCAGGAAACGAATTTGGAATCATTGGTTTAAGTAGAGAGACATGGAATACTGGGTGAACTTTTATGGAGTCTGGAAGCTCAAGTCGGTGAGCAACTGGACTGACTTAAGTCAAAATTTTAAAGGGACCTACAAATCTTTTACCTAGTTTAGCGGTAGGCACACTCACTTTCAGATTTCGTGTAGAGAGCCAGACCTTGTCGCAAACCATAAAAACTGTGGCAGCTTTACGATGCCTGTCTGAAGTCTTTTTATAGGTGTCCTGGGCATGATGTAATGTTTCTTTTAGTATCTTGAAGTTATCTTGTAGTAACTCCAATCTAGCAGTTACAACGGGAATTGAAGAATCTCTTGGGAAATTAGGACAGAGACTTGGATGATAGCCCAAATTGGCATAGAAAGGACTTTGTCTTGTGGATGAGTGTCGGGAGTTATTGTAGGAGAACTCTGCTGTTGGTAGAACGTCAACTCAATCATCTTGCAGATGGCAAATATAACAACGAAGATATTGTTCCAGTGACTGATTAGTACGTTCTGTTTGACCATTGGATTGTGGATGGAAAGCAGTCGATAAATTAATATGGATATTGAGAGCAGAACAAAATTGCTTCCAAAAGCGTGAAGTAAATTGCACTCCCCGATCAGACACTACATCATCAGGAACGTCATGCAGTCGAAACACCTCCCTAATCATTAACTCTGTGGTCTCCTTTGCAGAAGGAAGTCCATGACAGGGCACAAAATGAGCCATCTTTGTGAGTCTATCTACAACTACTAAGATTGCCTTTAGACAGAGGTAAATCCACAATAAAATCTATTGAGATCGAACCCCATGGACGAGAGGGCACAGGTAAGGGTTGCAAAAGTCCAAGCGGAGAGGTACGGGGAGTCTTACACCGTGCACAGATACTGCAGGACGATACAAATCTTTTAACATCTTCCCTGTATTTTGGCCACCAGAAATATCTAGACAGTAACTCTTGGGTCTTCTGAACACCCTTGTGACCTGCCGGTTTGGAATCATGAACAAATTGAAAAACCTTCAATCGTGATGTTGCTGGTACATACAAACGATTGTCATACTTCCATAAATTATTCCAATAGGACAAATGCAAGTCCACTGGGGGATTTATAAGGGTTGGATCTGTTCCATAACCTTCCTTGATGTCAGACAACAGCTCACCAGTACCAACAGCTCCCAAAAAAATTGACTTGGGGAGGATTGTTTCTTCTGTCTCAACCTGGGGTAACTCCTCGATATATACTCTAGATAGAGCATCAGCCTTGCCATTCCGAGATCCCGGTCTGTAGGAAATAAGAAAATTGAATCGATTTAAAAATATACTCCATCTGGCCTGTCGGGGAGAGAGTCTCTTTGCAGACCTGACAAATTCTAAATTCCGATGGTCTGTGAGTAAAATTATTTGATGTTCAGCACCCTCCAACAGATGTCTCCACTCAGCAAAGGCACTTATCATGGCCAAAAGTTCTTTATTTCCCACGTCATAGTTCCTTTCTGGGGCAGTCATTTGACGAGAGAAGAAAGCACATGGGTGTAATAACATTTTTTCTCCCACTCTCTGCGACAGTATTACTCCCACAGCAGAATCTGAGGCATCTGCTTCGATGATAAAAGGGAGCCTTGGATCAGGATAAATCAAGATGGGGCTGTTGTAAACCTCATCTTTAATGCAGAAAACGCCTTCTCAGCTTCTGGGGACCAAATAAAGGATGATACCTTCTTAGTTAATTGAGTGATTGGAGAAGCAATCTTGGAAAAGTCTTTAATGAAGCGTCTATAGAAGTTGGCAAATCTTTTGAACCTCTGAACCTCCTTAACATTTTTAGGAATTGGCCATTCTATTATAGCCTGAACCTTGCTGGGATCCATTTGTAACCCTTGAGGTGAAATTATGTAGCCCAGGAACAGAACTTGTGTCTTATGGAATTCACACTTTTCCAAGTGAATACTTAGTTGATGTTTCTGAAGACGCTCTAGCACAGTTCAAACCTGATCTTGATGCTCTTCTAGAGAATTTGAGAAAATTAATATGTCATCAAGATAAATGACAACAAATTGGTCCAGTAAATCCCTAAAAATGTCATTAATGGAATGTTGGAACGTTGCAGGGGCATTGCACAGTCCGAAAGGCATTACCAAATATTCATAGTGTCCATATCTGGTTAGAAAAGCAGTCTTCCATTCATCACCTGGTCGTATTCGAATTAAATTGTACGCACCTCGTAAGTCTAATTTGGTGAAGATCTTAGCCGAGGAAAGCCTCTCCAACAATTCAGAGGTAAGTGGGAGAGGATAGCGGTTCTTGATTGTGATTTTATTCAATTCTCTGTAATCAATGCAAGGTCTTAAGGAACCGTCTTTTTTCTTCACAAAGAAGATAGGTGCCCCTGCTGGAGATGTAGAAGCACGGATAAAACTCTTTGCCGAGTTTTCTTCTAAGTACTCCTTAAGAACCTTTAATTCAGGTTCGGCAAATGGCTATGTATGTCCAAACGGTATGGCTGCTCCAGGTAATAAATCCACCGGTCAATCATATGGCCGGTGAGGTGGTAATTGTTCAGCATTTTTCTTATTACAGACGTCGGAGAATTCTTTATATTGAGGAGGTAATTGTTCTGCCACTTTAGAACAGAGGCTATTGGTAGTATTAATATTTACAGAATTGGCCTGAGCAGCAGCAATCTCCTGGGGAAAATAAATGGTCTTTGATTCCCAGTTAATAGATGGGTTTTGTGTCGTCAACCAAGGAATCCCCAAAATAACAGGAAACTGAGGGGATGAGATAAGCAAGAAGTTAAGAGTCTCGCAGTGATTTGGTTCAATTACTATGTTCTATGTTCATGAGTAACCGGACCTGAGCTCAAAGGTCAACCATCTACGGTTTCCATCAATACTGGTGTTGGCTTTTCTCTGAATTTAATTTGATTGTTCTGAGCAAAAGTAATGTCCATAAAATTGCCATTCGCCCCAGAATCCACCATCGCGGAAGTGGAAATCCAATGAGACCCAACTTGGAATCGAATTGGAATGGAGATGTGCGAACTATTGTTTTCTTTGTTCTCAGTTGATGCTAATGGGGACAGACGAGGGATCACTGCGTACACATGCTGAGGCGTACTGGAAATTATAGACTCCTGGTCAGAAAGGTCAGCGTCTGCCAATGTAGCTACAGTCTTTTGAGGTCGTTTGAGACAGTTTGACACATAATGTCCAGGTTTGCCACAATACAGACACAAGTTCTCTTGGCGCCGTTGCTCTCTTCTTTCATCAAGACTCTGTTTGTGAACTGCGTCTACTTGCATAGCTTCAGTCTCCAGTTCATTAGTTGATTTTACCTCAGAGTTCCCTGAATAATTAGAGATCATGGGTTAACGATAACTGGAATAACTCCAAGTTGAAGCCTTCTTTTCTCGTCTTCTCTCAATCAGTCGAGCATCAATACAAAGACAATGGTTAATAAAAGGTTCAAGTTCTGTGGGAGTCTCGGCTCGGGCCTTGATTGGGTTTGAAAGTCCCTTACGATAGACAGCTGTGCTTCAGAATGCCATGTGGTGTCTAGAACCCATCTTCGAAAATCTGCAGTATATTCTGCTACTGAGCGTCTCCCCTGACGTAGCCTCAATAATGTCTTTTCGGCAGTATCTCTCCGATTTGGATCATCAAAAGTTTGTTTCATTGCTGAGAGGAAGTCATCAAGTTTCTCCAGTATTGGACTACTAGATTCAATATAAGGAGAGACCCATGCCAAAGCTACGTCTTTGAGAAGTAAAAGGATACACCGTACCTTTAATCTTTCAGATCTAAAATGAGACTCATATAATTCAAAATGCATCCGACACTGACTAATGAATCCATGAAACTTTTGGGGATCTCCTCCGAAACGGGCTGGAGAAAGAGGGAGAGTACCTGGTGCAGCTGCAGATAGTGGAACTGATCGATTCTCCAAATCGGAAATGCGCCTTTCTTACTGGGATAATTTAGTTATAAATTCCTGAAAACCATTATGTGCATCACGGATCTTTTGCGAACAGACTTGAACCTCCTGAGTCACATGTACCTCAAGGGAAGCAAAACTATTCTTTAGGGATATTAATTCACTCTGGCATTCAATTAAAATAGTGCTTAAACCTGCTACACGTCGCTTAACAGGTATGTCTTCGGCAGGATCCATTTCGGGCTTGAGTATTCTGTCACTGATGTACTAAGCTGAGTCCTTTTAGCTGAAGAGCAAACGTACAGATAGAGCAGGCCATCAGATGAAGCCGGGTCGGTACACAAGCTGGTAGTCAGATGAAGCCGGGTCGGTACACAAGCAGGTAGTCAGATGAAGCCGGGTCGGTACATAAGCAGGTAGTCAGATGAAGCCGGGTCGGTACACAAGCAGGTAGTCAGATGAAGCCGGGTCGGTACACTAGCAGGTAGTTAGATGAAGCCGGGTCCGTACACTAGTAGGTAAATATTCCAACAGGAGCAAGTGCAAGGCAGCAGGAGCAGAGCAAACAAATACTCAAGAAAAGGCTATATTCAGGAAGTACCTATTTATAGGCCCAAACAGGAAACAGGAACCAAGATGGATTCTTCCGAGGTAAAACTGGCCATCTTGGAAAAGGGCAAGTTCAATGGGTTATAGTGGCCTCTAGTGGCTGGAGGTGGTAATGGCTGATGATATTCCTAACAGCTAAACTGTGGCGGCAGGTAGGTGTCTGGTGGAAAGGTGTCTGAATTACCTAAGAGGTCTGAATTTTTTTCTGGTTTGGGGTCTGAAATTATTTAGAATTCTGGTGTCTGAATTCATTTTGCTGTGTGGTGTCCACACAGATGACGTGTGTGCTGCGTGAGAAGAGAAGGTGAAAAAAAATCATCAAAGTATGCCGCAGCAGTGGGAGATCTTAGGGACTGCAGCAGCCAGAACTACATTTTGGTGAGTGACTCTGCTAGGTACAGGCAGCATTTTTAGTGCAATAATTTTTGTTTAGCCATTGTCTCCCTGCAACCAGATTCTCTGCACACACACTGTGTCCATTTTTGCTCCCCCCCAGAGTCCTTGTCTCTTCGCTGTCCCTCCACAGAGTCCCTGTCAGGTGGCATCTCCCCCCTGGCCACTTTCCCACTAATGCCACTTTTTGTTCTCCCAGAAATCCCAGCTTTCTCTGCCCTTCCCCTCCAAAGAGACCCTACTAGTTTCACCGCTGCCTCCCTCCTACTTTGCGCCCGCCCCAATAGTGTGGGGGGACGACACAGACTCCTTGGTTGTATGAGGCCCAGACATTTCTGATGGCAGCCCTGTATGTATATACAGGTGGAGATACATCGACGATATCTTCCTCATTTGGCTGGGTAGAGAAATCAAATTATTAGACTTTCACCATTTCCTTGACGGTATAGTTCCAGGGATCAAATTTACATTGTTTTTTTCGAGGGAAACCATACAATTCTTGGATACTAGGGTCATTGTTCAAGATAATGGATTACATACAGAGCTATTCATAAAATCTACTGATCATAATACATTGTTACGATACGATAGTTGCCATCCTAGGAGAATTATTGACTCTTTGCCATTTAGTCAAATGTTACGTGTAAGACGAATTGTTGATCAGGATGAAAAGTTAGACCCTGCTCTTGACATCATGATCAGCAAATTTTTTTATCAAGGGGCTATCCACAGAGTGTGGTTAATAAACAAAAGTCCTGGATTCAAAAATACAATATATAATATATAAAGGCATGAAGCCCTGTTTGGTAATCGTACAAAAAAGAATCTTGAAAGAATTCCATTTGTGTCGACATACAATGATTTAAGCCCTCAAATAGGGAACATTATTAGGAAATATTGGTCTATAGTCAGAGATGGACATAGAGGTATTGGAGAATTTGATGTAAGTCCTCTTATGTCATACAGACGTCCAACTAATCTTAAAGATAGATTAGTAAAAACTGACATAAAATCTACTACTGTAAAAACTCGACAGACATTCTTAAAGCCTCCAAGGATGGGTAGTTTTCCATGTTTGGGATGTATCAATTGCTCTCTAATGAAGAAAGGAGAGAAATTTATACATCCCCATACTAAACATAAATATAAAATTCGATATTTCTTAACTTGTAATACCGATTGGGTAGTTTATGTCCTTTGGTGTCCATGCAATTTATTATATGTTGGTGAAACAATATGTGATATGAAGACACGCCTGAATAATCACAGGTATACAATTCGAAAAGGGAAAACTGGATCTGCCTGTTTCAAAACACTTTGTGGAAAAAGGTCATAATGAACGTGATCTATGATTTATGATCCTGGACCATGTTCCATTGCCAAAACGATATGATAGACTCATGATGCAAGAAAAACGTGAATTGCAATGGATTTTTAATTTGGACACATTGAGACCTAAGGGACTCAATGTAGATTTCCAAATATCCAGACATATGCTTTAATGATATATTTTAGGATTTATACTGTAATGTCGGGGTAGGGAAACAGGCAAGTGAGCCCTAATCTACCCGCCATTCAGTCCCTGCCTACTTGCAACGACCCGCCCTAGGCGACGGGGTACAACTGGGCGACGGTCCCTACACTCAATAGGTGCATGACAGACAAACAGACAAGGGTACAAAGAAGCCAGGGAAATGGGGAAGTTGCCCACGGGAACACCGTGAGCATCAATCGAGGTGAACGAGCCGAGTCAAACCAGGAAATGAGCGAGGTACAAAAACGCAGAGCAGAAGAGTGGTCAGAAAAGCCAAGGTCAAGCAGAGGATCAGTAGTTCAAGAAGCTGCAGCAGGGCCAGGAAACAAACAGAGAAGAATCACAAGCAAAGGAGGAACAGGAAAGGCAGGTATAAATAGACAGAGGACGGGAGCTAGCTCCGTCTGGCCAGGCTGTGATAGGCTCTCCCACTCCTAAGCCTGCCATCCTGGGTGGTGGAAGATGGAGTCAGTCTCACAGACATAGAAGCAGGTGCAGACTGATTACCTATGGACGTCGACACAGAAGTTGTGTCTGGCAGATCCTTTACATATACATTATAATCAGGTTAGCTTGCCTTGTATTCCCCCTGAATTCTGCCATTTCTTTTTCTCATATAGGATGTGATATGATTGATAATCAATTTTAATATTTTGTCATTTTGTCATTTCTTGATACAGAATTGAAAAATGAATAAATACAGGATGAGCCATCCACCATTCAAGATAATTGGACAATCCAGTTTATAAATATATAATAACATTTGTTTTTTGTAATGAAATTGTCGTGTATCTACCGTTGACAACAGCAGCTTTGTTCCTTAATATAACGAAAGGGTCGAGTAGTTCTGACTCCCATACTGACATCCCACTTGGTTATAAATATATGAAAAAATGTCCTTTATATGATATATAATAGACCGTTATGTTTGCTCAAGGTGGCTTCTGCACGGAGGTGGAGAATATATACCTGTAGCTCTCATGGAGCTTGCTTGATGTACCACGATATACGTGGACAAGATGGCAATGACCCAGTCTTAATTATCGCTGGACTTGAATAAATGAAAAAAACAAATATATTGTGGTTCTTGTCTCTATTGGAGGTTTGCGCACTTTGCGTATGTAACACATAGTGTTTTGACAGCGTTGCCTAGGCACTGGCTCATGCTAAGCGAGCATTTGCTGAGTAACATGGATGTCATGACAACAGTTGATGCTTTGATTCCAGCGCTGCTGCCTCTGATAGATGCCTTTCAATTAGTCTGTGATTAGGGATATTATTTCCAATATGTGTCCAGGATTACGCGATTGGTGAGTGGCTCCTCCTGTTTCCTCCTCCTTATGAATATTCATGAGCTTTTCTGACAATTGACGATTTTTTAAGTTTTATATAATGTATTTTCACTGTGCACTTTATTTGATATATGTACGATATATGTATGTAACATATGCACAATTTGAATGTAATTTAAATGCATTTTATTGTATGCTTTTTACAATTCTGATGTAATGATCACTAATGATATATTCACAAGTGGAGGGTATAAAACTCTGATTGACACATATCACCATTGCTTGACAAAGGTCCTGCTGAGAGGACTGAAACGTAGCTATTTCTGTACATGGGCGAATAAACCACTATCTTTGCAACTACTCCTGGAGTGCTGCGTCTATTTCTTCGTTTGTGTATCCAATTCAGGACCGTGTGGATGACGGTCAAGGACGCATAGCACCGTGATACTTGAATTCTCTGAAGTGCTGCTTTTTTCTACCTACTATATATATGTATATGTATTTATAAACTCTAAAACATCCCGACCATACTAAACCTATAAACCTAATGCTGATAAATGTTCCCTGACACTAACCCTAACTATGTCTAATTGCCCCCCCCCCCAACTAGGGCCCTACACCTAACTTACGCTACCTAATGCCTACTTTTTATTTTATTCATATATATATATATATATATATATATATATATATATATATATATATATATATAGACATTTTTAAGTATAATATAAACCAAAGGAGGGGGTAGGGGGTGAATGGGGTAATGGGGGTACTGGGGTGATCAATAATATGTTTTTTTTTAATTTTTTCAAGGAGACAAAGCACACAGCTCCATTCTCCTCAACGATCTGACAGGATTGAGGAGAACGGAGCTGTTTTCATTGCCACCCAGCCTTTACATGCTGCGATTGGTCAGTAAGATTTTGCTGACCACAGCCATCGTTGTACGGGGACCACTGTGATTGGACCGTGGAAGGCTCCCTGTGTCAATCAGCTGTCTATGACATGTTTTCACATGGTGACAGTTTAAGTACAGGACAGATATATGCATCCTCCTGCGGGAACTAGCAGCCACCGAGGATGGATATAGCTGTCCTTCGTCGCTAAGGGGTTAATGTAAACTCTGTTTTGATACAATATATATATATGGAATTATGGATGTTATATAACAGGATATATGCCAATCTGTGATCATTAATATCCAGGTGAGAATGCACCTATCGTGCATACAAGGCTAAGGCAGGATTTACATAGTTTTTGATCACTTTTTATTCAAGTTTTTTTGGAAGCAAGGTGACTAAAAAGAAGCAATTCTGCCATTGATTTTTTTATTTTTTTTATTTTTACGGCAGGTACTGGGCTGGATAAATAGCGTGATATATTTATACTTCAGGTCGTGGCAATACCAATTATGTTTACTTCTTTTATTCTTTTACATTTTTACAATAAAAAATGACTTGATCGGGAAAAAAGGCTATTTTTGCTTTTTTACTTGAAACTTTTCTTTATGTCAACTTTTATTTTTAGTCCCATTAACCCCTTAATGACCGGCCTATTTTAGACGTTAATGACCAAGCCATTTTTTTACGTTTTTCCATCGTCTCATTCAAAGAGCTATACACTTTTTATTTTTGCGTCGACATAGCTGTATAAGGTCTTGTTTTTTGCAGGACAAGTTGTAATTTTTACCATTTTGGGGTACATAGAATTTATTGATTAACTTTTATTAACTTTTTTTTGGGGGGGGGGGGTAGAAAAAAAACAGCAATTTCGCCACACTTTTTTGCGTCCTAAATTTACGCCGTTTACCGTGTGGTATAAATAACACAATAACTTTATTCAGCGGGATTGCAACGATACCAAATTTGTATCATTTTTGTATGTTTTACTACTTTTACACAGTGAAAACACTTTTTTTTTTTTTAATTATTTGTTTTCGTGTCTCCATATTTGAAGAGCCGTAATGTTTTTATTTTTTCACCGATGCAATTGTAGGAGGGCTTTTTTTTTGCGGGACAACTTGTCGTTTTTATCGGTACCATTTTGGAGTAGATGCGACTTTTTGATCACTTTTTATCGCATTTTTTTTAAGGCTTGATTCAAAGAAAACAGCAATTTTTGCATGTTTTTTTATTTTATTTTTTACGACGTTCACCGTACAGGTTAAATGATGTAATAATTTTATAGTTGGGGTCGTTATGGACGCGACGATACCAAATATGTGTGACTTTTTTACTTTATTTTGTTTGGTAATAATAAAGCAGTTTGTAAGGGGGAAAAAGTGGGTTTTTCATTTTTTTTTCACTTTTTTTTTTTCACTTTTTATTAAACTTTTTTTTTCACTTTTTTACTAGTCCCACTAGGGGACTTCACTATGCGATAATCCAATTGAATTTATAATACACTGCAATACTTTTGGATTGCAGTGTATTATGTCTGTCCGTGTAAAACGGACAGGCATCTGCTAGGTCATGCCTCCGGCATGACCTAGGAGGCATTCACCGCAGGCAGACCTGGGGGCCTTTATTAGGCCCCCGGCTGCATTCAGAGACATAGACACTCGGCGATCTTATCGCCGAGTGTCAGTTGGATGAGAGGGAGTTCCCTCCCTCTCTCCAAAACCACTCAGATGCGGTGCACGCTATTGTGCACCACATCTGAGGGGTTAAACGGATGAGATCGATACTAATATTGATCTCACCTGGTCGAGCAGGGACGCCCCCAGCCCTCCGCTACCTCTGGCAGCTGAGAGCAGGGAGATTTGACAGCTCCCTGCTCTGTTTACTTATTCCGATGCAGCAACGTAAAAAGTCTATTGCATCGGTATAAGGCCCGTTAGTGACCGACGTAGAAACACTATGGGCCGGTCACTAACGGGTTAAGGGACTTAAAGGCCTGATCTTCTGATCGCTGCTATAATATATTGAATCACTTATGTAATGAAATGTAGTTTAAGTGCCAGTTTCACACAGTCTATTAGGCTCTGGCAGAATAGTATTCTGTGCATCGTAAAAATAGGATGCCAATGGGGGCCTACGGCTGCCGTAGCAACTTAATGGCACCCATGATGTAATATGGAGGGGCGATGGGGTACAGAGGGAGCAAGGTGTTGGTTGTGTAATATAGTCAACACCCGCAAGTGATGGCGCATGCTCAGCTTCTGTTCCTGTGCCTTCATCATAATGTACCCTTAAGTCAATTTGTGTGAACGATTAGCTTACCATGACGTAATAGTACGTCCTAGGGCGAGAAGGGGTTAAGATTGATTGTTAATGGCTGCATGGCTTATGGATAAAACTGCTGTTTACCTGCAAAATGATACGGTCAACTAGTAATTTGAAATCCCTGCCCACTGCAGCGGTCGTGGTTTGTGGATGCCGCTAGGTGGGTCCATAAACTGAGAGCGGTGTAATTGTTTGACAATTAAAAGTGGTACTGAATGGCCAAGTATGTCAGTGTCGGATCATCATTAGAGCGGTTTGGGCAGCCGCCCGGGGCCAAAGGCCTGCAGGGGGCACATGGCCATCCGAACCGCACAGGCCCCCTCATTCCCCGTGGCATCGCTAGCACAGAAGGGGGCCCTGTGCCAGGGCTGCACCTGCCATGAGGTGAGGTGAGCCTCTGGCTTCAGGAGGCAGGGTACAGTATTTCTAAGGGGGCAGCACAGGAGAACTGCTGTCCGACTCCCAGCTATTAGCAGCCGTGGTCTGTGCTGCTATCTTACTAAAACTCCCTGTGCTACTTTAGAAGCTCCCCCTCCAGCCCACCTTCCCTGCTCTTCACACCTCTCCTCCTCCTCCTGCTGCTGCTGTTACCAGTTGGGACATGAAGGAGTAGGAGGGGAGACTGTCTGCGGGCACTTTGTCGGGCTGTGAGCAGGAGAAATGCTTGATGAGTGAAGGATCTCACCCCATCAAGCTGCTGAACTCCCTTCACATGTATCCTACATAAAAAGTGCATGTGTGTTTACAATGTGTACTTTATATGTGTATAATGTGCATATTCGTGTGTGTCTGTGATGTGTACATGTGTGTGTATGTATGTATATATAGTGTGTGTATGTATATATAGTGTGTGTGTATATATAGTGTGTGGGTATGTATATATAGTGTGTGTGTGTGTGTGTGTGTGTGTGTGTGTGTGTGTATGTATGTATGTATGTATGTATGTGTGTGTATATATAGTGTGTGTGTATGTGTATAAGGTATGTATGTATATATGTGTGTGTATATATAGTGTGTGTATGTATATATGTGTGTATATATAGTGTGCGTATGTATGTATGTATATGTATATATATATATATATATATATATAGTGTGTGTATGTATGTGTATATATAGTGTGTGTGTGTGTGTATGAAGTATGTGTGTATGTATGTTCATATAGTGTGTGTGTGTGTGTGTGTGTGTGTGTGTGTGTGTGTGTGTGTGTGTATGTATGTATGTATATATTGTGTGTGAGTGAGTGTGTGTGTGTGTGCGTGTGTGTGTGAGTGTGTGTGTATATAATGTATGTGTGTGTGTGTGTGTATATATATATATATATATATATATATATATATATATATATATATATATAAAATGTGTGTGTGTTTTATGTGTGTATATATAATATATATACATTTCTGCAGAAATTCTGTTGAAACTATCAGAAAAAAGTACAATTTCCTGTGTTTTTTACTGAAGAAAATGTTGCGTATTTTACCGCGTTTTTCTTAATGTTGGGAGATTGAGACATACTAGAGCCCTGGGATGATGTTTTATCCCATGTGAATGCTGCAGTCTGAGATTGGCTGCAGCGGACACATGGATTGAAACATCATCCCAGGAGGATTCTGGGCAAGTATAAGATTAAAATTTTTTCTGAGTTGCGTTTTTACATAACAACGGCTATTTATTGCGGGTTTTACCTCCCCATTGAATTAAATGGGGAAAACCCAAAACAAATAAGCAGTATTTATGCAAATACAATTGACATGCTGCGGATTAAAAAAATCGCACTGCAGGTCAATTTCTGAGCGTTTTTTTCCGCTTATCATTTACGCAGATTTTGTTCAAATCTCATCCACTCTGTTGCTACTGTATTAGGGCTTGTCTACACTTAACGGAATAGCTGCTTATTTTCCGCCACCGAAAAATACGCAGAATATAGTAACAGAAAAGTGGGTGAGATTTAACAAATCTCATCCAGACGCTGCATAAAAATTCCGTGCAGAAATTGACCTGCGGTGCGCAGTATGTCAATTCCTGCTGCGGAAAGTGGACTGAATTGCTCCGTTTTTCAGAGGGGATGTCACCATCTTCTTACATTGTGAAAAACGTGGAAAAATACGCACCATTTTATGCCATAAAAACAATAGGAAATGGTGCACTTTTGCGCAGCGGAAAGTCTGCTACTTTCACTGGAATTGCTGAAGAAATTTTCTGCAGCAATTCTGCTGTGTGTTGACAAGCCCTAATACTGCAGCCCCGAACACAGCAGGACCCCATCTACACTGCTTTGGTTAACCATGCCACAAACATCCAACCACTGAGTCCCAACCCACTCCAGTGGCTAAAGCCTCATGCACACGACCGTAGGCATGTGCACAGTGGTGATTTTCGGGTCGGCCGGCAGCAGACTGTCAGCCGTGAGCCGCCCGCAAATCGCAGGCTGTGCACATGGCCGCGCCCATTATTTTCAATGAGCCCGGACCGCAGAAGATGGCCGTAATAAGGCTTACCCATTCTTTCTGCGGTCCCGGCTCCGGGGCCATGCACGGACCGTGGAAACCACGGTTGTGTACATGGCCCCATAGGAATGAATGGGACCGCAATGGATTTACCGGGGAATTGTGGCCGCAAAAGCACGTTCGTGTGAATGGGGCCTAAAAAAGGTAATAGGTGAAAAGGTGTGCAGGTTACTGGCTCAGGCTGATGATGTCCTGCTGAGGCACTTCATTTTATAGAGTGGAGGGAGGAGAGGACACAGAAAAGCAGCTCCAAAAAGACTTCCGATCCTAATTTAATAAATGTGCACTCCTACAGCTGCCAACTTTGTGAATCAGAATCCAGTGGCCACTACTCCAGCATCATTTACTATAAACCGTGACAGTGTTCTCATTGATTTGACAGTAATGTATTTTGTGTGTATATTGTCTGTGTGTATACAGTATGTGCATATTTACAGTGTGTAGGTACAGTTAGGTCCAGAATTATTTGGACAGTGACACAAATTTTGGCATTTTAGCTGTTTACCAAAACATATTGAATATACAGTTATATAATCAATATGAGCTTAAAGTGCAGACTCCCAGCTTTAATTTGATGGTATTAACATCCTAATTTGAGGAAGGGTTTAGGAATCAAAAGCTATTTAATGGGCTGCATGGGATATTCCCTCGTTAATCCATCATCAATTAAGCAGGTAAAAGGTCTGGAGTTGATTCCAGGTGTGGCATTTGCATTTGGAAACTGTTGCTGTGAACCCACAACATGAGGTCATATGAGCTCTCAATGCAAGTGAAACAGACCATCGTTAGGCTGAAAAAAATGAAAAACTCCATCAGAGAGATAACACAAATGTTAGGAGTGGCCAAATCAACAGTTTGGTACATTTTTGAAAAAAAAAAAGCACACTAGTGGTCTCGTGAACTCCAAAAGTCCTCTTACATCCATGGAAGACAACATTGGTGGATGATCGCAGAATCGTTTCCATGGTGAAGAAAAACCCCTTCACCACATCTACCCAAGTGAAGAACACTCTTCTGGAAGTAGGTGTATCAGTATCTAAGTCTACTATAAAGAGAATACTTCATGAGAGCAAATACAGAGTGTTCACTACAAGGTGAAAACCATTTAATCAGCCTCAAAAATAGAAAGGCCACATTAAACTTTGCCAAACAACATCTAAAGAAGCCAGCCCAGTTCTGGAACAGCATTCTTTGGAGAGATGAAACTAAGATCAACCTGTACCAGAATGATGGGAGGAAAAAAGTATGTAGAAGGCTCATGAGCTAAAGCACACCACATCCTCTGTAAAACATGGTGGAGGCAGTGTGATGGCATGGGCATGCATGGCTGCCAAAGGCACTGGGTCACTAGTGTTTATTGATGATGTGACTGAAGACAGAAGAAGCCGGATTAATTCTGAGTTGTTCAGGGATATACTTTCTGCTCAGATTCAACCAAATGCAGCAAGGTTGATTGGACGTTGCTTCACAGTATACTGCGAAAGCAACCCAGGAGTTTTTTAAGGCAAAGAAGTGGAATATTCTGCAATGGCCAAGTCAATCACCAGATCTCAACCCGATCGAACATGCATTTAACTTGCTTAAGACAAAACTTAAGGCAGAAAGACCCACAAACAAGCAACAACTGAAGACAACTGCAGTAAAGACCTAGGAAAGCATCACAAAGGAGGAAACCCAGCCTTTGGTAATGTCCATGGGTTCCAGATTTCAGGCAGTCATTGCCTGCAAAGGATTCTCTACAAAGTATTAAAAAAAAAACACATTTTATTTATGTTTATGTTAAAGGGGCTCTGTCATCAGATTATAAGTGCCCTATCTCCTATATAATCTGATCGGTGCTGTAATGTAGATAACAGCAGTGGTTTTTATTTTGAAAAACATTCATTTTTTAGCAAGTTATGAACAATTTTAGATTTATGCTACTTAGTTTCTTAATAGACAACTGGGCGTGTTTTTACTTTTTACCAATTGGGCGTTGTACAGAGAAGTGTATGACACTGACCAATCAGTGATCAATCAGAGTCATGCACTTCTCATTGTTCCAGCCCAGGTTCTTTCACTGCACAATCACACTGTAACAATGGGCTGGAACAATGAGAAGTGTATGACGCTAATTGGTCACTGATTGGTCAGCGTCATACACTTCTCTTTACAACGCTCAGTTGGTAAAAAGTAAAAACACGCCCAGTTGTCTATTAAGAAACTAATTAGCATAAATCTAAAATTGCTCATAACTTGCTCAAAAATGATCGTTTTTCAAAATAAAAAACCCTGTTATCTACATTACAGCGCCGATCAGATTATGTAGGAGATAGGGCACTTATAATGTGGTGACAGGGCCTCTTTAATTTGTCCAATTACTTTTGAGCCCCTGAAATGAGGAGGCTGTGTAGAAAAATGGTTGCAATTCCTGAACGTTTCACAGGTTATTTTTGTTCAACCCCTTGAATTAAACCTGAAAGTCTACAGTTCAATTGCATCTCATTTGTTTAATTTCAAATCCAATGTGGTGGCATCCAGAGCCCAAATCATGAAGATTGTGTCACTGTCCAAATAATTCTGGACTATGCATAGATGCCAACTGTTTGTAGGTACAAGCCAATGTATTTTTCCTTTTATTCCATGGTTTATGCTTAGCAGAATGCAGTTCTCCCCCCATACCCCTCCCCTCAACAGTACTGCCATCTGTGTGATACTTCATGTAGGTATTTTGCAATGTCAAGTGCTACACATTTCTCGTTTGAGACTCTAATGGGTGCAACAAGCAGTGTCTGTGTGAGTGACTGTTTCCTTGGTGAATGTATGGGCATCTCAATGGTTGGCATTTGTATAAAAGTACTATCTGTGGTTTGTATGACGATATAAATTGGGATCTGTATAATAATATTATTTGAGCTCTTTATATTACTCTAGTTTTATTTTGCCACTTTATAGCAGTATTATTTGAAAACGTTTCAAAAGTTTTCGTTTTTTTTAGCGCTACTTGACAGTATTATTAGAGAACTAAATGGTGGTATTATTTAAGCGCGTGTGTTGATTGATTGCAGGTGATTTTATTAGCACAATCTCACTACTGTGAGGCCTAAGCCTTATATAGATGAAAGTGAATATCGTCTGTGTGAAGTACGTTTTTTTTAACGACTGTCAGACATCTGCATGTATTTATACGGGGCTATGCGCGCGGTGGTTGTTTTTAACGGACCATGTGAAAGGCCTGTGAAAAAAATAGGATATGTCCCATTCTTGCCCGTTTTCACAGATCCCTCAATTGATTCAAGTCTATGAGGGATCCGTGGAAACGAGAGTGTTTCACATCCGAGTTTACACTCATTCGTCTAAATAAAGCCTTCTAAAAAAAATAAAAAATGGTTATATGGTTTTTGCTCTATTAGGCTTCATGCCCACTTCATTCTTTTCCTTCAGGGTGCTATCCGTTTTCATCACTGATAGCACCCTGAACCTATTCACTTCAATGGGCCCATGCACACTTCAGTTATTTAAACGGATCCGTTGTTCCGTTCCGTGAAAAGTAGAGCATGTCCTACTTTGGTCAGTGATTCAGTGACCGTGTGGCCCATAGAAGTCAATGGGCCAGTCAAAAAAACGGATGGCACATTTAAGGCTTCCATGTGCCGTCCGTTTTTGACGGATCCGTTGCCATAGCAACGGCTGGGTCAGCCAAAGTTCACAGACTCACAGACTACAGTACACATTCATTCCTGAAGATGGATGTGGAGAGACTCATAGCATTGGTGCATGATCACCCAGAACTGTGGGATATGCGGGCAGAATGCTACCACGACCGCTATAAAAAGGACGCCGCGTGGGAGGAACTTGCCAAGGAGCTTTTTGACGCACAGATGGCAGCAGAGAAGTAGTGCCCAGCGTCACAAAATAAGTAAGTAAATGCACACATTTCACTCCAAAAATCCCAAAAAAACAAAGCAAGCCAAGCAGAGTAATCTCTAACTGTTCTCTATACTCTGAAAGCTACAGAAAACAGCACCAAAAACTTATTGTAACCTTTCTATGGGTGTTTCCTGGGACATGTGACAAGTTCAAATGAAGTTTACCTTCCGTTTTTTAAACGGAAAAACGAAATCCAAACGGAAGCACAACGTCCGTGTAAAATGGAAACACGGAATGGAAACAGAGTGCACACGGAAACAAAAGCGGACACACGGATCCGTCAAAAACGGCCGATAAAACGGTGATGGAAGTGTGCATGAGGCCTTAAAGTCACTGGGTAAACATATATAACACAAATTTAACAAGATATGCAGTAAAACAGCTGAAAAACCACAGAAAGGCCGGGTTCACACGGACTAATATGTTGCATAAAAGCACGCAGCGTATCCATCCTGTGCGCCTCAGGGAATTCCGGGCAAAAAACCTCACCAAACTGTGGTTCAGTCTTTCGCCTGGAAAGTCTGCTGTGGAGACGTTTCATCCCAGGATACCACTGCAGCCTGTGATTGGCAACAGCGGTCACTTGGGATTAAACATCATCCCAGGAGGCCACGCTGGAGGAAGGAACACCTACTTCTGGGTAAGTATCAGGATTTTTAATTTTTTTTATGAGTTGGGTTTTTTGAGGTGGGATCGCTGCGAACCTGCCACAAAAAAATGCAACTACATTTGCTCCCTTTTGAATTCAATGGGGGAATTCCCGCAACAATAAGCAGCGTTTACGCAAATGCAATGGACATGCTGCGGAATAAATTTCCGCACCACATGTAAATTTCTGAGCGTTTTTTACGCACAGTATTTACGCAGCATGTGGATGAGATTTGTTCAATCTCATCCACTCTGCTGCTACTGTATTCTGCTGCGTTTTTTCCATCTGCAATTCCGGATGGAAAACACGCAGCAATTTCGCAAAGTGTGGACAAGCCCTAAATAAGTATTAGTGTGTGAAGGGTAATTTTACAAAATTCCCTTCACTTACATTGTGTAACTGTCCGCTGTAGTAACACAAAGGGCCAGCTCTAGGTTTATGTGGGCCCTTGGGCGACACAGACTTAGTAGGCCCCTTTGCGGGAGAACTCACTGCGGCAGTAAAATGGCAGAAAACTTCACTTTATGTCCTCATATAGATGTTAGGCCCTGTTTATGCCCCCATAAATAAGTTAGGCCCCCAGTTTGTACCTCCATAAATTTAGTGCCCTCTGTAGATAGTGCCACACAGCCCCCCCTTACATGTGGTGCCACACAGACCCTCTCCCTGGTAGTGCCACACAGCCCCCTCTCCCTGGTAGTGCCATGCAGTCCCCCCTCCCTGGTAGTGCCACACAGCTGCCCCATCCCTGGTAGTGCCATAGAGTCCCCCTCCCTACTAGTGCCACACAGCCACCCTCCCTGGTGGTGCCACACAGCCACCCTCCCTGGTAGTGCCACATAGCTGTCCTCCCTGGAGGTAGCACTTTTGGTGTTCCCTCTAGGAGTGGAATCCCCAGCCAGAGCATTGCCGACGCTCTGGCTTGGGATCCGGCTTCAGGTGTAGCCCCGGATGTCACTGTCCATATATGGACAGAGTTGTCAGGGGCAACCCCAGAGCCATAGTCCTGGGCAGAGCACTACTTGTACTCTGCTAAATGCTCATGGGCCCTGGTGCAAGTATTCTGCTTGGGCCCCCCTACCCTTCCCCAACACCACCAGACCCCTGCGCAAGCCTATGCCCAGCTGCCTTGCCTGACAGACCCCATGAATGGGGCACTGTGTAATTGTATAATCATGTGCACAGAGAATGGTGGTATATTCAGGGACACAGTGTGTGTCACTATTTTCATGAGACACTGTGTGTGCGTGTGTGTGTGTGTGTGTGTGTGTGTGTGTGTGTGTGTGGTGACTTATTTCACAGTGTGTGACATGATTGTATTTAAGTACACAGTGTATGGTGCTATTATATTCAGGGGCACACTGTGGGGCACTATGAGGATTTTGTCTTCGTATATAGGTGCGAATATGTTGGAAAAGTAAGGAGCTGAAGACATCTGAGCATCGAACTCATCCTAAATGGGTAGTGGCCATAAGAAATTAATGGAGAAGTCAAGAAGTAAAGAAAAAAAGAATGACTACAATCTGAGAAAACGTCACCTTTGAGTCACTGAGTGTAATTGTTTATTCTGCCTCTGACTCATCAGTACACTGTATGATCTGAAACAAGATGATGGGGTGGGGAGAGTAGCATTCTTTTTTGTGAAGCAGCAACTCCCATCTCATCCATACCATTATTCAGGCCATTCTGACTGCTGTAGTTTCATGCCAGAAAACGAATATAGCAGTGGTTAAACTGAAGTTCCATATGATCTCTGTACTGACTGCATTTATGCTGGTACTGTATATATGTACTGAGCTTGGTTCTGGTGCTCTATATATATAAACATATATATATATATATATATATATATATATATATATGTGTGCTGAGCTTTGTTCTGGTGCTGTATATATGTGCTGAGCTTGGTTCTCTTGCTATATATATGTACTGAGCTTGGTTCTGGTGCTGTATATATGTGCTGAGCTTGGTTTTGGTGCTATATTTATGTGCTAAACTTGGTTCTGGTGCTGTATATATGTGCTGAGCTTGGTTCTGTCACTATATCACTGTATCTCTGTATTAAACTTGGTTGTGGCACCAAATTAATGTGCTGAGCTTGGTTTTAATAACAGTAAAAAGACTCCTTGGATGACTGGATTGGTCTGTATGAGGGGGGAACTTTGCCAAGCCGACACCTGTTGTCAACTCCAAGGGCTTGCATACTCTGGACAATACAGTCAAAGACTCGCCACGTATAAAAATTGAGATGAACGTGCACATCTTGAAGAGGTGAGTTATCCTAGATGACTATTTTGCATGAATATTTCACTATAACTGTATTCCGGCGTTATTTTCTCTTTCCCAAAGTTATTTATGTTATAAGCTTTGTCCTTGTACTGAGCTTTGTTCTGGTGCTGTATTTATGTACTGAGCATGGCGCTGGTACTGTATTTTTTATGTTAACTTAGTTCTGGTGCTTTATGTACTGAATTTGGTTCTGGTACCGTATTTTATGCATTTTGCTTGAATCTGATACTGTATTTGTACACAAAACTTTTGTTTTTGGGAGTTGTGGCAAATAGCCAGGAGATTGTTCTCTACCATTCTCACAGTGCAAAGTCTAAATAAATGGCCTGAGCAAGCTTAGGGTACCGAATGTGCATGTATATGCCTATACGTAATGAGTGAGTTTTATGAGTGTAGGTAGGCGTGTATGCTTTTGTTATTACTGTATTTACATAGTGTGGCAATCCAGTTAAACATTCTCGACATGGAGCTACACCAGCTTGGAAAGTTTCTAGGATATTACTGATACATGCAAAAATATTTATCTAGAGCCCACGTTAGTATAGAATCTATTTTCAATATTGTAATTGTTTTATTTGCTTATTAGACTTATAATAATTTCCTGCAGCACGACACACCGCAACCCCACCCCCACCCGGCACGTATCTTTTTGTTGACAAATTAGAGAACGTGCTTTTATAATTTTAAATTCCATTTGTGCCATGGACTACTTTATGATTATGCCTCAGTGTGGTACCATTTGTTGGGTTCCCCTCCCCCACGGTCATATAATGTACAAAAAAATATATACCATATAGTGCCCAGTTACAAGCGCCATACAATATGGTGCCCAAAATACTGCTGAAAGAAGGCCAAATAATACAGTTGCCTAAATTATGATGCCTAACAGTGCTGCCAGCACATGTACTGCAAAAATATATGGTACAGTGCCTAAAGGCAAGTGCCAGACAATGCCAGACAATGAGTTTATACCACCATTCAGTGCTAAAATAATGCCAACTTAGAGACCTAATAACAGCTCCATACATAAAGTAATCTAATGACAGTGCTATACAATGTTCAAATAACATGTGAGGGATAAATCCCCAAGTTACATGGAAATGTTGCATTACACGCTTTATAGGATTTTGGGCCCTCCTGGGCATTGCAAATAGTATGCAAGTATAATAGTGCACTGTACCTTTAAGATGTGCTGTTGTCTGCGGTCATCTGCTGGTTTTGTGTCTTTTCCTTACTAGCCTCTAATACTATAAACAAAAAATAAAGGAAACCAAAAATATTTGCCCTAGTACATCCCGTCAATTAGCGCCTTTCAACAATGGCGTCATTGACAGATACTGATTGTCAGGGCAAGTAATGCCCTGACAATCAACGTCATTGTAATGCGCTAAATGGTCGGGCATGGTACGTGCCCGGCCATTTAGCGCTAATGCATGTGTTTGTATCTGCGTGCTATAGACACAAGTACAATTAGTGCAAGAGGGGGTGGCTGCGGCTGGTTACATTGGTGCCGCCGCCCCCACAGAGAGGCAGTAGCAGCCTATAATATTGATTTGTATCTATGTCCAGGGGATGCAGATACAAGTGAATGTGGCTGTCACTAGCACAGGGGCACCCTCCTGGGCTAGCGACGCCACTAGGTATGAGGACGCCCCCCTGACGACCAGCCCATAAATGTTAGAGCCTGGGCAGTGCGGGCCCCGCAGCAGCCGCTATGGCTGCTACAGCGGTAGTTACGCCACTGTTGCAGACATAAGGTCATATGACCTAATGTCTGCAGTTCTTGTTACTGTTTTGAAACCTGCAGTTCCTAGAACAGCAGCAAGAGAGATATATGAGCTGCTATGTCACTATAAGGGGATGGATTCGTTTAAAGGGGTCTGTATTTAGGGGTGTTTGTTCTGGGTAGAGATGAGCGAATTTATGATAAGTTCGGTTCGGCTGGTTCGCCGAATTTCATGAAAAAGTTTGATTCGGACCGAACTATTTCTGACCGAACCTGTAATTCAAGAAAGCCCATAAAAATCGTTTATAACACTGTTTAAAAGCCCAAGAAGCCCTGTATAAGACTCTTAGGTCACCCATGAGTGTATCCAAGTACTTTTGAGCTGTCTTTAAGGCAAAGTTAGTGTCAAAGTTACGCCAACATGTATGGCTATAGGAAAACGGATGGGACACGGTGATAACTAACAGAAACCACTGCACTTGTGCATGTTATATGCTTAATGCATTGTTAAAAAAGGTACAAAAATTAACCATTTTTGGCGGCAGATGCCTGCCGGGGTTCATACATATAAGGTGGTAAAAGAAGAAGCAATGGCTTTTGACAAGCCCTCCAAAAATGTACTCTTTTTATTGGCAGATGCCTGCCGGGGTTCATCCATACATGAAGTGGAGGTGTATTTCACAAGCCCTACAAAAATTTACCCTTTTTATTGGCAGATGCCTGCCGGGGTTCATCCATACATGGATGTAATGTAAAAAGCAACAAGCAATGGCTTTTGACAAGCCCTCCAAAAATGTACCCTTTTTATTGGCAGATGCCTGCCGGGGTTCATCCATACATGGATGTAAAAGCAACAAGTAATGGCTTTTCACAAGCCCTCCAAAAATGTACTCTTTTTATTGGCAGATACCTGCCGGGGTTCATCCATACATGGATGTAAAGCAACAAGCAATGGCTTTTCACAAGCCCTCCAGGCCTGCTTGTAGCAGACGGCAGTGGAGGTGTATTGGTGGTAGTAGAGGTAGCCAACGGACAGCACGGGTGGTGGTGTTATTAGTAGTAGTAGCAGCACATTAAAAGACACTGGGCAGTCACAGGACAAAGCCCTGTGGTGGGGCAGGCCTGCTTGTAGCAGACGGCAGTGGAGGTGTATTGGTGGTAGTAGAGGTAGCCAACGGACATCACGGGCGGTGGTAATAGTAGTAGTAGCAGCACATTAAAAGAGACTGGACAGTCACAGGACAAAGCCCTGTGGTGGGGCAGGCCTCAGGCCTGCTTGTAGCAGACAGCAGTGGAGGTGAATTGGTGGTAGTAGAGGTAGCCAACGGACAGCAAGGGTGGTGGTAGTAGTAGTAGCAGCAGCACATAAAAGAGACTGGACAGTCACAGGACAAAGCCCTGTGGTGGGGCAGGCCTCAGGCCTGCTTGTAGCAGACGGCAGTGGAGGTGTATTGGTGGTAGTAGAGGTAGCCAACGGACAGCACGGGTGGTGGTGTTATTAGTAGTAGTAGCAGCACATTAAAAGACACTGGGCAGTCACAGGACAAAGCCCTGTGGTGGGGCAGGCCTGCTTGTAGCAGACGGCAGTGGAGGTGTATTGGTGGTAGTAGAGGTAGCCAACGGACATCACGGGCGGTGGTAATAGTAGTAGTAGCAGCACATTAAAAGAGACTGGACAGTCACAGGACAAAGCCCTGTGGTGGGGCAGGCCTCAGGCCTGCTTGTAGCAGACAGCAGTGGAGGTGAATTGGTGGTAGTAGAGGTAGCCAACGGACAGCAAGGGTGGTGGTAGTAGTAGTAGCAGCAGCACATAAAAGAGACTGGACAGTCACAGGACAAAGCCCTGTGGTGGGGCAGGCCTCAGGCCTGCTTGTAGCAGACGGCAGTGGAGGTGTATTGGTGGTAGTAGAGGTAGCCAACGGACAGCACTGGTGGTGGTAGTAATAATAGTAGTAGCAGCAGCACATTAAAAGAGACTGGACAGTCACAGGACAAAGCCCTGTGGTGGGGCAGGCTTGCTTGTAGCAAACGGCTGTGGAGGTGTATTGGTGGCAGTAGAGGTAGCCAACGGACAGCAAGGGTGGTGGTAGTAGTAGTAGCAGCACATTAAAAGAGACTGGACAGTCACAGGACAAAGCCCTGTGGTGGGGCAGGCCTCAGGCCTGCTTGTAGCAGACGGCAGTAGAGGTGTATTGGTGGTAGTAGAGATAGCCAACGGACAGCACGGGTGGTGGTAGTAGTAGTAGTAGTAGCAGCACCACATTAAAAGAGACTGGACAGTCACAGGACAAAGCCCTGTGGTGAGACAGGCCTGCTTGTAGCAGATGGCAGTGGAGGTGTATTGGTGGTAGTAGAGGTAGCCAACGGAGAGCACGGGTGGTGGTAGTAGTAGTAGCAGTAGCAGCACATTAAAAGAGAATGGACAGTCACAGGACAAAGCCCTGTGGTGGGGCAGGCCTGCTTGTAGCAGACGGCAGTGGAGGTGTATTGGTGGTAGTAGAGGTAGCCAACGGACAGCAAGGGTGGTGGTAGTAGTAGTAGCAGCAGCACATAAAAGAGACTGGACAGTCACAGGACAAAGCCCTGTGGTGGGGCAGGCCTCAGGCCTGCTTGTAGCAGACGGCAGTGGAGGTGTATTGGTGGTAGTAGAGGTAGCCAACGGACAGCACTGGTGGTGGTAGTAGTAGTAGTAGTAGCAGCACATTAAAAGAGACTGGACAGTCACAGGACAAAGCCCTGTGGTGGGGCAGGCTTGCTTGTAGCAAACGGCAGTGGAGGTGTATTGGTGGTAGTAGAGGTAGCCAACGGACAGCAAGGGTGGTGGTAGTAGTAGTAGCAGCACATTAAAAGAGACTGGACAGTCACAGGACAAAGCCCTGTGGTGGGGCAGGCCTCAGGCCTGCTTGTAGCAGACGGCAGTGGAGGTGTATTGGTGGTAGTAGAGGTAGCCAACGGACAGCACGGGTGGTGGTAGTAGTAGTAGTAGTAGTAGCAGTACATTAAAAGAGACTGGACAGTCACAGGACAAAGCCCTGTGGTGGGGCAGGCCTGCTTGTAGCAGACGGCAGTGGAGGTGTATTGGTGGTAGTAGATGTAGCCAACGGAGAGCACGGGTGGTGGTAGTAGTAGTAGTAGTAGTAGCAGCAGCACATTAAAAGAGAATGGACAGTCACAGGACAAAGCCCTGTGGTGGGGCAGGCCTGCTTGTAGCAGACGGCAGTGGAGGTGTATTGGTGGTAGTAGAGGTAGCCAACGGACAGCAAGGGTGGTGGTAGTAGTAGTAGCAGCAGCGCATAAAAGAGACTGGACAGTCACAGGACAAAGCCCTGTGGTGGGGCAGGCCTCAGGCCTGCTTGTAGCAGACGGCAGTGGAGGTGTATTGGTGGTAGTAGAGGTAGCCAACGGACAGCACGGGTGGTAGTAGTAGTAGTAGTAGTAGCAGCACATTAAAATAAACTGGACAGTCACAGGACAAAGCCCTGTGGTGAGGCAGACTTGCTTGTAGCAAACGGCAGTGGAGGTGTATTGGTTGTAGTAGAGGTAGCCAACGGACAGCAAGGGTGGTGGTAGTAGTAGTAGCAGCACATTAAAAGAGACTGGACAGTCACAGGACAAAGCCCTGTGGTGGGGCAGGCCTCAGGCCTGCTTGTAGCAGACGGCAGTGGAGGTGTATTGGTGGTAGTAGAGGTAGCCAACGGACAGCACGGGTGGTGGTGGTAGTAGTAGTATCAGCACATTAAAAGAAACTGGGCAGTCACAGGACAAAGCCCTGTGGTGGGACAGGCCTGCTTATAGCAGACGGCAGTGTAGGTGTATTGGTGGTAGTAGAGGTAGCCAACGGACAGCACTGGTGGTGGTAGTAGTAGTAGTAGTAGTAGCAGCACATTAAAAGAGACTGGACAGTCACAGGACAAAGCCCTGTGGTGGGGCAGGCTTGCTTGTAGCAAACGGCAGTGGAGGTGTATTGGTGGTAGTAGAGGTAGCCAACGGACAGCAAGGGTGGTGGTAGTAGTAGTAGTAGTAGCAGCACATTAAAAGAGACTGGACAGTCACAGGACAAAGCCCTGTGGTGGGGCAGGCCTGCTTGTAGCAGACGGCAGTGGAGGTGTATTGGTGGTAGTAGAGGTAGCCAACGGAGAGCACGGGTGGTGGTAGTAGTAGTAGTAGTAGTAGCAGCAGCAGCACATTAAAAGAGAATGGACAGTCACAGGACAAAGCCCTGTGGTGGGGCAGGCCTGCTTGTAGCAAACGGCAGTGGAGGTGTATTGGTGGTAGTAGAGGTAGCCAATGGACAGCAAGGGTGGTGGTAGTAGTAGTAGCAGCACATTAAAAGAGACTGGACAGTCACAGGACAAAGCCCTGTGGTGGGGCAGGCCTCAGGCCTGCTTGTAGCAGACGGCAGTGGAGGTGTATTGGTGGTAGTAGAGGTAGCCAACGGACAGCACGGGTGGTGGTAGTAGTAGTAGTAGTAGCAGTAGCAGCACATTAAAAGAGACTGGACAGTCACAGGACAAAGCCCTGTGGTGGGGCAGGCCTGCTTGTAGCAGACGGCAGTGGAGGTGTATTGGTGGTAGTAGAGGTAGCCAACGGAGAGCACGGGTGGTGGTAGTAGTAGTAGTAGTAGTAGCAGCAGCACATTAAAAGAGAATGGACAGTCACAGGACAAAGCTCTGTGGTGGGGCAGGCCTCAGGCCTGCTTGTAGCAGACGGCAGTGGAGGTGTATTGGTGGTAGTAGAGGTAGCCAACGTACAGCACGGGTGGTAGTAATAGTAGTAGTAGTAGTAGCAGCACATTAAAAGAAACTGGACAGTCACAGGACAAAGCCCTGTGGTGAGGCAGACTTGCTTGTAGCAAACGGCAGTGGAGGTGTATTGGTTGTAGTAGAGGTAGCCAACGGACAGCAAGGGTGGTGGTAGTAGTAGTAGCAGCACATTAAAAGAGATTGGACAGTCACAGGACAAAGCCCTGTGGTGAGGCAGGCCTCAGGCCTGCTTGTAGCAGACGGCAGTGGAGGTGTATTGGTGGTAGTAGAGGTAGCCAACGGACAGCAAGGGTGGTGGTAGTAGTAGTAGCAGCACATTAAAAGAGACTGGACAGTCACAGGACAAAGCCCTGTGGTGGGGCAGGCCTCAGGCCTGCTTGTAGCAGACGGCAGTGGAGATGTATTGGTGGTAGTAGAGGTAGCCAACGGACAGCACGGGTGGTGGTAGTAGTAGTAGTAGTAGTAGTAGTAGTAGTAGTAGTAGCAGCACATTAAAAGAGACTGGACAGTCACAGGACAAAGCCCTGTGGTGGGGCAGGCCTGCTTGTTGCAGACGGCAGTGGAAGTGTATTCGTGGTAGTAGAGGTAGCCAACGGACAACAAGGGTGGTGGTAGTAGTAGTAGCAGCACATTAAAAGAGACTGGACAGTCACAGGACAAAGCCCTGTGGTGGGGCAGGCCTGCTTGTAGCTGACGGCAGTGGAGGTGTATTGGTGGTAGTAGAGGTAGCCAACAGACAGCAAGGGTGGTAGTAGTAGTAGCAGCACATTAAAAGACACTGGAAATTCACGACAAAGCCCTGTGGTGGGGCAGGCCTGCTTGTAGCAGACGGCACTGGGGGTGGATTGGTGGTAGAAGTAGTAGCAGCACCACTAGCGGCACATTAAAAAAAAAGTGGTCAGGACAGAATCCCGTAGTAGCAGGCGGTAGTAGCAGGCGGCAGCAGCAGCAGCAATGTCAGATCTAATCAGTGGCATCAGGCACAGGGGTTTTAAAATCCTCACCGATCCACGCTTGATTCATTTTCAGAAACGAGAGATTTTCCAAGCACTTGGTGCACAATCTTGTTTGCTTCGGCGTGGCGAAGCCCTCTGCCGCGCTCAATACCCTCTCTGACGCTACACTGGAGGGTGGACAAGACAGTACACCCATGGTAAACTGGGCCAGTTCTTGCCAATGATCCAATCTGCTGACCCAGAATTCCATGGGGTCTGGCATCAGGATTTCTGACGGAGAAAGGGCACAGTCCAGGTACGAGTGAACCTGGTTGCTTAGGTGCTGGTGATAGTGAACATCCCTTTGGTGACTACGATGTGTGTCAGGTCGGGGTATTGGATGTAAAAATGTTGTCATCATATTTTCCAAACTGAATTGGCGGCTGCCGCCGCTGCTGCCGCCTGTTGCAGAGGTAGCTCTGCCAGAGGCGGTGGAACGATGAGACAGTGGGGAGCGGAAAGTGTCCCCCCGGTCAGACATGCTTGCAGCAGGTGTTTGCCGTTTGAAAGCCGTGACAAGCTGGCTGCATAGCTTCTCTCGATAATAAGCCAATTTTGCCTCCCTCTCGGAAGGCGCAAAAAACTCCCCCATTCTGGCTTTATACCGAGGGTCTAAAAGTGTGGCTATCCAGTACTCATCTCTTTGCTTCATGCTAACAATACGACAGTCAGCGCGCAAGTAACGAAGCATACAGCTCGTCATCCGGGCCAGCGTTTCAGAGGACCCGGTTGGTTCCATCTCCGCACCATACTGCCATGGTTGTCCATCATCAAGGTCGTCGTCAGACTCGTCATCACCATCACTGTCATGTTGTGCGGCTGCCTCGTCCCCTATCCCTTCCTGTGATTCCATCTCCAAATCCAGCTCCTCTTCAGGTCCTGTTTCCTCATCCTCATCCTCCTCCTCCTCCTCAACGTCCATAGCCAGATGTGATACTTCCTCCATCCTTTGCTGAATCATCGCTGTGAGCGTTTCTTCCATAATGAATATCAGCGGCATAACATCGTTCATTCCGCTAGCCTCACGGCTCACAAATCGTGTGGCCTCTTCAAAGGGCCTCAAAACGCGACATGCGTCTCTAACCAGCTGCCAGTGCCTGAGCTCGAAATTACACTGGCTCCAAATGCTGCCCGTCTGCTGCATCAGGAAATCATTCAAGGCTTTCCGCTGTTCGTCCAGACGGTCCAACATGTGCAGGGTGGAATTCCAGCGTGTTGGAACGTCGCAAATCAGGCTGTGTTCTGGGAGATTGTTTTGACGCTGCAAGTCCAGGAGGGCGTGCTTAAATGCATGCGAACGTCTAAAGCGAACGCAAACCCTCCTGGACATGCCCAGCACACCCTTCAAACCAACATATGACTTTAAGAAGCGTGTTATGACCAGATTGATCACATGTGCCATGCAAGGAGCATGCATCAGGTGACCTAGACGCAGTGCAGCCACAACGTTCTTCCCGTTATCAGAGACAACATTGCCCAGTGTGAGTTTCAGAGGAGACAGCCAGCGTGCGATTTCCTCCTTGATGCACAGCAGCAGCTCCTGCCCTGTGTGGCTTTTCTCGCCCAGGCTCAGCAGGTGTAAGACAGCGTTGTGGCGCTTCACCTTGCACCTATGTAAAGAGGACGGAGGAGGAGTGGAAGATACGCTGTGTCCTGTCGGGGACGGGAAGACCTCCATTGAGGAGGGCAAGGAGGAGGAGTAGGAGGAGGAGGATGGTAGGTGCCTTGTGTCCGGAGTTGAACCAGAAAGATACAAGCGTGGAGGTGGTAATGCCTGGCATTGCTGCGGTGGTGCATCGAACTGCAAAATATTGACCCAGTGGGCCGTGAAAGACATGTACTGTCCCTGCCCATAGTTGCTGCTCCACGTGTCGACGGTGGCATGTACCTTGCTGCACACGGATAATTTCAAGGACTGGCCCACCTTTTGCTCCACGTGCTTGTGCAAGGCAGGGACAGCTGTTTTGGAGAAGTAATGGCGGCTAGGTATTCGCCACCTAGGCTGAGCGCACGCCATCAATTGCTTGCAGCCGGCGGAGTCGACCAGGTGGTACGGCAGCGACTGCACCACCAACAACTTAGCCAGTTGTGAATTAAGCCACACGACAAGTGGACGACTGGGTATATATTGTTGATTATTGGACAACGATTCCGTAATGGATAACTGACGGGACGTAGGAGGAGCACTAGATGACAGTGATGATGATGATGATAACGACATGGTGGATAAGGCTACTACTTAGATGACAGGGACTCGGAGCAGCAGCAGCGGCAGAGGAGTCTTCATTAGATGTACATGATGGTGGGGCATGTCGATTGTCCCACATGGCCTTGTGATGCCGCTCCATGTGTTTACGTAGAGCGGTAGTTCCTACATTGCTGCCCTGCCCACGCCTTACTTTCTGCTTGCAGATACGGCACTGTGCCATGTTTTCGTCCTCCGGGAAGGTACAGAAAAATTGCCACATGGCAGAGTACCGTAAAGAGGTAGTACCACGTCGTCGTCCACCACCACCACCACCACCCGAGCTTGCCCCTTGTCTGGCAGGCTTTTTTCGGGAGCCTACACCAGTAGCAGCAGTGTCGCCGTCACCGGCTCCTGAGCTGACCCTATCGCTGCAAAGTTTTGCAGATTTACTTCTGCCCCTACATCGGCTTGGCTGTTTATCACTGCCAGTGCGGCCACTACTACCCTCCTCCTCTGACGCCGTCATCACCTCGTCACCTGGTTCCCACGTCCTGTCTAAAACAACATCATCGTAGCCCTACTCATCATCCCCGCCACTTCTGTCACTGTGTTGTGAATGTGACATCATGGGCTCCATGCCCCCCCTCATTACTGCGTCTGCCACCACGGGTACCACCAACACTCCCACTACCACAGCTATGCGTCTCGGACACCGCTTCCACCTCCACCACCGCCGCAACACACTCCGTTGGCTGACTCGCGGAAAACAAATCATCATCACTATGTTATTCAGTATCTTCCTTCGCACCCGAGGAGATGTCTCTTAGGACTCTCAGGAAAAATGGCTTCCAGCTAGGAAGGGGGAGTGAAGACATAGATTATGGAATATTACTCAAATTACTACTGTGCCAAGGAACTGTAGAGGATCTGGAATCCAACGAAACCTGGCTTGAAGCCAGATCGTCAGAGCCTTCCTGCTGAGATGACCGCGAGCCAGCCAACCAGTCCACAATGGCCGTATTGTCTGAAATAACCCGCCCACCGGAGGAGATGGACAACTCTGGCTTGCTGATACTGCTACTACTACCAGCAGGCACATGGCTGCTGCTACTAGTAGAACTGGGGACATGTCTTGGGCCACAAATGCTGGTACTGGCACCAACAGATCCAACATTTGGACTGGAAGAGGACATGGCATGGGTGTTTTTTCCTCTACCCCGTCCTTTCACAACCTTTTTTTTACCAGACATTTCACTGCTGGAGTGCAGCAAGTTGAATCAAAACCCCTTCCCCTACTAGAGGAATGAGGCCCTTATAAAATATTATTGGGACTGGCTGAAAATGAGTGACTGTGAATAGGTGGCAGTCAGTGTATGCTGTCACTTGTATAGCACCAAAGGCACCGGCTGTACTTAATTAGCACGTTCAATTAAACCATTAGACAGAAATGAGGCCCTTTTAAATTGTTATTCGGACTGGCGGAAAATCAGTGACTCATAAGGTGCCAGTCAGTCAGGGAATGCTGGGCGTTGTAGTACTACAAAGGCTGCCTGTATTGCAAGTTGGATGTTAACCCATGCAACGGGGATGAGGCCCTTATAAAAGATTATTCACACTGCCTTGGCAAATGGCAATGAATGAAAATTTCTATCAGCCACTGTGCACTCAGGGAATGCTGGCCTTTGTAGTACTACAGCAGCTGCCGGCCTGTATTGCAATTTGGATGTTGAGAGTAGACTCCCGCTGTAGTGGATGAGCCCCTTCGATTGCTGGATTCCTGGCTTTTAGATTCCTAAAGCTTTCCCTTACTGCACAGAGATGCTATCCCTACAGCTCCTGTCTGTAAAATGGCCGCTGAGCTCCGTGCATAGACTATTATTGCAGGCTTGAGCCCGCCCCTATGCTGCCTCCCGATTGGCTAGGAGAGCCATTTGCAAGGCATTATGGGGTAGCCTGATGTCAGGTGATATTTTGAAATCCTCCTTTTTAGATCTAACATGTGGCAGGCGCCCAGATGTAGCCGAGTTTGGTCAAAACGTGTTCGGCCGAACCCGGTGAAGTTCGGATTCGCTGCGAACCGAACTTTTCACGATGCTCAGACCGAAACCAGGTTCGGTTGTCCCTGTTCGCTCATCTCTAGTTCTGGGGTCGAATAGATAGATAGATAGATAGATAGATAGATAGATAGATAGATAGATAGATAGATAGATAGATAGATAGATAGATAGATAGATAATTTGTTTATCAATTAAAATATTATGTAACGGATGCAGCTCCTCTAATTTAATTGCACTAGTCTTCCTTAAAGAGGCTCTGTCACCAGATTTTGCAACCCCTATCTGCTATTGCAGCAGATAGGCGCTGCAATGTAGATAACAGTAACGTTTTTATTTTTAAAAAACAAGCATTTTTGGCCAAGTTATGACCATTTTTGTAGTTATGCAAATGAGGCTTGCAAAAGTCCAAGTGGGTGTGTTTAAAGTAAAAGTCCAAGTGGGCGTGTATTATGTGTGTATATCGGGGCGTTTTTAATACTTTTACTAGCTGGGCGTTCTGATGAGAAGTATCATCCACTTCTCTTCAGAATGCCCAGCTTCTGCCAGATCACGCTGTGACGTCACTCACAGGTCCTGCATCGTGTCAGACGAGCGAGGACACATCGGCACCAGAGGCTACAGTTGATTCTGCAGCAGCATAAGCGTTTGCAGGTAAGTAGCTACATCGACTTACCTGCTAACGCCGATGCTGCTGCAGAATCAACTTTAGCCTCTGGTGCCGACACGATGCAGGACCTGTGAGTGACGTCACAGATTTTCCTTCCAGAAGCTGGGCGTTCTGACGAGAAGTGGATGATACTTCTCGTCAGAGCGCCCAGCTAGTAAAAGTATTAAAAACGCCCCGATGTACGCACATAATACACGCCCACTTGGACTTTCACTTTTAAACACACCCACTTGGAGTTTTGCAAGCCTCATTTGCATAACTACAAAAATGGTCATAACTTGGCCAAAAATGCTCGTTTTTTAAAAATAAAAACGTTACTGTAATCTACATTGCAGCGCCTATCTGCTGCAATAGCAGATAGGGGTTGCAAAATCTGGTGACAGAGCCTCTTTAACCCCTTCCCGACATCCGCCGTATATATACACGGCGCTGTCGGGAAGGTGTTCCCGCAAACCACAGTACAGTTACGTAACAGTGATGGTGCGGGCTCAGAAGCAGAGGCGGCACCATCACCGCGGGGTGAGAGCTGTATTATACAGCTGGCACCTTCCTGTAACTGCCAGGACCGTAGCTATTCTCCGATCCGGCTGATTAACCCCTCAGATGCTGCACTCAGCATCTGATGGGTTTTAAGCCGACCGGCAACCCAGCGACGCAATCGCTGGGTTGCTATGGCAATCGGAGGCCAAATAATGAATAGTCTGCCTTGTACGGGAGCCGATGAGGCGAGTCCTCATAGGCTTGCTGTCAGTGAATAACTGAGAGCGCTAATACACTGCACTACGTATGTAGTGCAGTGTATTAGAGTAGCGATCAGGTCATCAGGCCCTCAAGTACCCTAGTGCGACAAGTCAAAAAAGTAAAAAAAGTTAATAAAAATGTCGTAAAACATTAAAACAATAAAAACACACAAGTTTCAAGTAAAAAAAAAAGCAAAACTGCCTTTTTTCCCATAGTAAGTCTTTTATTATGGGAAAAACCATAAAATTTTTTTAAAAACTATACATAATTGGTATCACCGCGTCCATAACGACCCACACTACAAAACTATTATGAAAATTATCCCGCACAGTGGATGCCGTAAAAAAAAAAACATGAAGAACAACGCCAGAATCTTTGTTTTTAGGTCACATCTCCTCCCAAAAAATGCTATAAAAAATATCAAAAAGTCACATTTACTCCAAAATAGTACCAATAAAAACCACAGAAAATAATCCCTGACACAGCTTTGTCCACGCAAAAATAATAAAGTTATGGGTCTTAGAATATGGCGACACAGAAAACAAATGATTTTATAAAAAAAGTGATTTTATTGTGCAAAAGCTGCAATACATAAAAAAAACTATATAAATTTGGTATTGCCGTAATCGTATCGACCCGCAGAATAAGGTTAATATGTTATTTATGATGCACTGTGGATGCCGAAAAAAACCCAATCAAAAACTATTCCAGAATTGCTTGTTTGTGGTAATTTCCTTTACCAAAAAAAGAAATAAAAATTGATCAAAAAGTCGTATGTGTTCCAAAATGGTACCAATAAAATATACAGCCCGTCTCGCAAAAAACAAGCCCGCACACCGCTCAATCAACTGAAAAATAAAAAAGTTATGGCACTTGTAATGCGGTGATGAAAAAACATCTCAATGCGCAGGCCGGAGGGGAACATTCCTTCAGTTTCAGGGCCCTAGTATTTAGGAACTAGGAAAGGGAAGGGACATAGCACATCCGCTGGAAGCGAGGGTGCCCGTATTATACCAGCGCAAAACTTTCCAAGCAAAATTTCCCAAATTACGAAGGAGAAAAGGTCCCCAAAAGGTGCAGAGTGTTACAAAAGGGGGAAAAGAAAAAAAAACTGATTATCAGTGCGACACTGGCCTGTGCATAATGGATCGTTTCACAGCGTAACACACATCTATGGATAATTGTATTATTTACCCCATTATTATACCCTCTTATTATGCCCTGATGTACTCCTCACAGATTACATATGCCCCTACATTATAAACTAAATTGCTGTTGTGCCCAAACAGCAATTTATGTCCACAAGAAAGGCATTACCATACCCGGGAGAACCCGCTTAACAATTTATGGGGTAAGATTCTCTAGGGGCACAACATATTGTGCGGGGAATAGGCAGATCAGTGGAAAAATTGCAATTTTCACTTTGCACCATCCACTGCGTATTAATTTCTGAAAAACACCTGTGGAGTCTAAATTCTCACTGCACCCCTTGATAAATGCCTTTAGGGGTGTAGTTTCTAAAATGGGGTCACTTTTCTTTGGTACATCAGGGGTTTTGCAAATGCAATATGCTGTCCGCAAACCATTCCAGCAAAATCTACGCTCCAAAAGATAAATACCGCTCCTTTTCTTCTGAATGCTCCCATATATGTAAACAGCTGATTATAACCACATATGGGGTGTTACCGTACTCGGGAGAAATTGCTTTACAAATGTGGGGGTGCATTTTCTTCCCTATTCCTTGTAAAAATGAAAAATGTTGATCTAAAACCACATCCTATTGGAAAAAAAAATATTTTTCATTTTCATGGCTTAATTCTAATTAATTCAGCAAAAAACCTTTGGGATCAAAATTTTCACTATACCCCTAGATGATTCCTCAGGGGGTGCAGTTTCTCAAATGGAGTCACTTTTGGGGTGTTTCCACTGTACTAGTACTACAGAGGCTCAGCAAATGTGACATGGCGCCGAGAAACCATTCCAAAATCCAAATGGTGCTCCTTCCATTCTGAGCCCTACCGTGTGTCCAAACAGACATTTATGTCCACATGTGGGGTATTGTTTTACTCGGGAGAAATTGCTTTACAAATGTTGTGGTGCTTTTTCTCCTTCAGCCCTTGTGGAAATTAAAAAACATTAGATAAACCTACATTTTCTTTGAAAAAAATGTAGATTTTCATTTTTAAGGCCTACTTACAATAAGTTCTGTAAAACACAAAATGCTCACTGTATCCTTAAATTATTCCCTCAAGGGGTTTAGTTTCTAAAATGGGGTCACTTGTTGGGGGTTTCTAATGTTTTGTCCCCTCAGGGGCTTTGCAAATGCGACATGGCCACCGCAAACCATTCCTGCTAAATTTGAGCTCCAAAAGCCAAATGGCGCTCTTTCCCTTTTCAGCTCTGCCGTGTGTCCAAACAGCCGTTTATTACCACATATGGGATACTGTTTTACTCGGGAGAAATTTGTTTACAAATTTTATGGTGCTTTTTCTCCTTTAGTCCTTGTGGAAATGAAAAAAAATTAGCTAAACCTACATTTTATTTGAAAAAAAAATGTAGATTTTCATTTTCACAGCCTACTTCCAAAAATTTCTGCAAAAAACCTGTGTGGTCAAAATGCTCACTATACCCCTAGATAATTTCCTCAAGGGGTATAGTTTCCAAAATGGGGTCACTTGTTGGGGGTTTCTACTGTCTTGTCCCCTCAGGGGTTTTGCAAATACGACATGGCTACCGCAAACCGTTCCTGCTAAATTTGAACTCCAAGAGCCAAATGGCGTTCTTTCCCTTCTCAGCCTCGCCGTGTGTCCAAACAGCCGTTCATGAACACATGTAGGGTATTGTTTTACTCAGGAGAAATTTCTCTACAAATCTTGTGGTGCTTTTTTAGTTCTTTTGGAAATGAAAAAAAATGGCTAAAACTACATTTTATTTGAAAAATTGTAGATTTTCATTTTCATTGCCTAGTTCCAAAAATGTTTGCAAATAAACTGGCGGTTCAAAATGCTTGCTACACCACTAAATAAATTCCTCGAGGGGTGTAGTTTCCCAAATGGGGTCACTTTTGGGGATTTCCACTGTTTTAGTACCACAAGACCTCTTCAAAGCTGACATGGTGCCTAAAATATATTCTAATAAAAAGGAGGCCCAAAATCCACTAGGTGCTACTTTGCTTCGGAGGCCGGTGCTTCAGTCCAGTAGCACACTAAAGCCACATGTGGGATATTTCCTAAAACTGCAGAACCTGGGCAATAAATATTGAGTTGCATTTCTCTGGTAAAACTTTCTGTGGTACAAAAAAATGGATTCAAAATGAATTTCTGTAAAAAAATAATGAGCTTAGTAAATTTCAACTCTACTTAGCCTTAATTCCTGCGAAATGTCTAAAGGGTTAAGAATTTTTCTAAATGCTGTTTTGAATACTTTGATGGGTGCAGTTTTTAAAATGGGGTGACTTATTGGGGGTTTCTAATATCTGAGGACCTCAAAGCCACTTCGGAACTGAACTGGCTCTTGTAAAAATAGCCTTTTGAAATTTTCATGAAAATGTGAGAAATTGCTGCTAAAGTTCTAAGCCTTGTAACGTCCTAGAAAAATAAAAGGATGTTCAAAAAATGATGCCAAACTAAAGTAGACATATGGGGGATGATAATTAGCAACATTTTCCTGTCTTACAAGCAGATACATTTAAATTGAGAAAAATTTTTGCAATTTTCGCTACATTTTGGTGTTTTTCACAATTAAATACTGAATGTATCGGGCAAATTTTGCCAGTAACATAAAGTCCAATAAGTCACAAGAAAACAATCTCAGAATTGCTTGGATAGCTAAAAGCATTCCGGAGTTATTACTACATAAAGTGAAACATGAGGAGTATAGAAGCCATATGATAAAAATAAACCTTTATTGCATAGGATATACACATTACATAGAAAAATTTAAAAAGGTACAATTGGAAAGAGTGACTCTGAAGTTTCCAATGCAGACGGGCAGGCTCAATAAGTCAGGTGTAAACATACAGGAGGATTACCACTATCATATGTGAGCAAAAGCAAACAAGGATACTGAAGAGCATGACATGATATAAATATAAATATAAATGTAGGAATACAAATCAGAAACACAAAATGCATGTGCAGGTTTCCGAGTCGTATCCCATAGTAAGCACAGTATAGCAGTCAAAAATCAATCTCAAGGTAGTTAAGGTTTGCGAATATGACCCACATAAAAAAGTGTATCTTACCCATAATGCAGTGTATTTGGAGCCTGACGGACGTATGGAACACCCCTGGGGTCTGCATTGGAAACTTCAGAGTCACTCTTTCCAATTGTACCTTTTTAAATTTTTCTATGTAATGTGTATATCCTATGCAATAAAGGTTTATTTTTATCATATGGCTTCTATACTCCCTGTTCTTCCTTGTGTATAAAATGTTTACCTAGGAGTGCCTTCCCAATAGATTATTTTGGTAGTATGCTTCACACCCATAGCATCTAACCCGTGATACTTTTTGCTAGAAGAGCCCTTTTTGTGTATAATAAAGTGAAACATGTCAGATTTGAAAAATGAGGCTCTGTCAGGAAGATCAAAAGTGGCCAAAGAGGGAAGGGGTTAATAACCTTTTATTTAATACATCATCAAATAAATGCACATCACTAACCATGATCGATTTTCCCTTTTTAATCACCTTATGTAACTTATTCTTTTCCGTTTCTCTGATATTACCTCCACAACAAACAGCACCATAAAATATAACGCTAGCCACCACAGAGTTATAAAACATTACCATCATTTTATTACACACATTAAACGAGCACAAATTACGTAAAAAATACAACCAGCTCATTGCCTTTTTGTACACCTTTTCAATATTCTCAATCAAATCCAAATTCTGGGCCAAATATATACCCAAATATTTGTACGATCTCACTCTCTCCATTTCCTGATTTAGAATAGACACCGGCACCACTGTCTCTTTTTCTCTGCGTAAATCAATAATCATTTCTTTTGTTTTCCAAATATTTAATTCCAACCCATTATCCACACTCCATTTAACAAATTCAGATAAAACATCCTTATATTCTTTATCACAGCCTCCCTTTACCCCCCCATAATTACAGAATCATCAGAGAATTTCTGCAGATGACAACTTCCAGTATTGTACCTTAAATCTGCCATATCTAGCGCAAAATAAAAACGGCGATAACACGGTTCCCTGTGGTGCTCCAATATCACTTATTTCTATCCTCGATGTACATTCCCCACTACACACACACTGGGGGCGTCCCCGTAAATAATCAAATATCCAATTAGACACTCTAGAGTTAATTTGCATTCCTTCCAATTTATTTTTCATTAGGTCCGGCCTTGTCAAGTTAAAAGCACTAGAAAAATAAAAAAACATGACTCTCGCTATCACCCCCTGCGCCTCCAAAAAAAAGAGTACGCCCTATGTAAAAAATATAAAACTGCGTCCTCCACCCCAATTCTATGTTCATAAGCAAACTGTAGCGGATCCTCGTATTCGTACCCTAACATCAGCCTTTCAAACACCTTCAGAATATGAGAAGTTAATACCACCGGTCGATAATCAGCCACCCTCAAGGGTTTTGCTACTTTAGGAATTGGGACTATACAAGATGTTTTCCATACCTTTGGCACTTTTTCCATCATCAAACTCCAATTATATAAATCCGCTGTTATTTCACACAATGCATCAGCACAAGTTTTTAGTACCCTAGTACTAATCCTATCCGGGCCTGGCGCCTTCCTTACACTTAATTTTTTTAACTGTTCTCTCACATCTTCCGCTGACACAATAAAAACCCCTGTACACATCCATCTCCATTAACCACTTAAGAACTGAGCCTGTTTTGGCCTTAACTGGTTGCCGACACAGGACGAGTATGCTCGTCCTGAGCAGCGAGCACTTCGCGCATTAGGACGAGCATACTCGTCCTGTGTGACAGCCGTCCCTGCGCGCGTCTGTGCGCGCGATCGAGAGCGGGGCAACGGCTGTAATACACAGCCACGGCCCCGCTCTGACAGCGGAGAGGAGAGAAACATCTTCTCTCCGCTGTTAACCCTTTGAACGCCGCGAGGACAGCTGATCGCGGCGTTCAAGGAGGGGGGACTGCACATTGATCGCGTCACAGAAAATTACTGTGACGCGATCAAAGCCAACAACTCGTATGGCCAGACAGCCCCAGGGTCCAGTGAAGGACCCCAGGGCTGTCTGAACATATTTCCTGTTGTTAGGGCATACTGAGGTCTGCCCTAACAACTGCCTGTGTACAATCAGTAACAGGCTAATGTACTGGCATATAGATCTTTGCCAGTACATTGCAGTTACAAAATCAAAATCAAAATGATAAATCCCTTTATGGGATTAAAAAAAAAAGTTAAATGAATGTAAAAAAAAAAATAATGGTAAATAAATAAATAAAATACACAAACACACATTTTTTATAATAAATAAACTTTTTAAAATATAAGTCCCAAAACATGAAATAATATAGACATATTTGGTATCGCCACGACCGCAACAACCTGTACTACAAATGTATACCATTATTTATGATGATCGGTGTATGGTGTAAAAAAAAAAAATTAAAGCTGCTGCACAACTGCTTTTTTTTCTGCATTTTAATCTAATTAAAAATTTATAGAAATTAAACGATAATGTATTTGTACCAAAAAATGGTACGTACATAAAGTACAACTCGTCCCGCAAAAAACAAAGTCTCATACAACTACGTCGTACAAAAAATAAAAGCGCTATGAGCGTCGGGATGCAAAGAGGGAAATTTAAAAAAAATTGCTCTGTCCTCAAGGCTAAAATTGGCCGTGTCCTTAAGGGGTTAAGGACCAAGCCAGATTTTTTAAATCTGGGATGTGTGAACATTTTTCAAAATAACTCAGTAATGCCTTTGTGTATGCAAAGGATTCTAACACTGTTTTTTCGTGACATATTGTGCTATATTTATGTGGTAAAAGTAGGCCGATACGATTTGTATTTTTTTATTAAAATGCAAAAATCTAAGAAAATTTTAGAAAAAATCATTTATTTTGTATTTTAAACTCTAATAAGTCACTTATTTATGCACATGCTGTACTAATGTGTTATAAAATGTATATTTCCATATGTCTACTTTATTTTAACAGAAATTTATTTAAAATATTTAACATTTTTATATGTATTACAAAGCTTAAAAATGTAAAGGTAATTTTGAAAATTTTTCGTACGTAGTACATGAAACTGAGAAAACGCACCCCAACATTTATTGCCCAGTTTCTCCTGTGTTCAGAAATATCCCCATGTAGGCCGTAACCTGCTGCATGCCCACACAGTGTGGCCCCAAAGCAAAGGAGCACCCTTGGGCTTTGCAGGACATCATTTTAGCCTGAATGACTTATAGGCCCCACTCCATGCCTGCAAAGGATTTGAGCTGGCAGAACGATGTGACACCCCCAGTAGTGACCCCATTTTGAAAACTACACCCAATAAGGTATTCATCTAGGGGTATAGTGAGTTATTTGGGCCCACAGGTTGTTGCTAAAATTAACGCAAAACCGCTGCAAAAAAATTATTTAAATTTTTTCCACAAATGCGTCATTTATAGGACAAATTTTTCGTACATAGTACATGAAACTGAAAAAACGCACCCCAACATTTATTGCCCAGTTTCTCCGGTGTTCAAGACGATTTCACCAAACAGTAACAGGGATTTGATATAACAGCTTTATATGGCAGGACATGCGGTACAAGGCATTTTGTAGCCTAATTTTTACTCTCATTATTTTGAGGATCCGCTTTGTGTTTGAACGGGCATTCATCTAGGGGTGTAATTAGAATTATTTGTTTTGTTTAGGGGTTTTACTAGATTGCCAATTGAAACGCTGGAAATATGGTAATAAGTAAAAATCGGAACTAAATTATTAAATAAATTAATTTTCTACTTCACCATTGGTAATAAAAATAAGTTATTCCAGGGGATATTTGAAAAAATTACACAAGGGAGGGCAGGTTAGTTGAAGTCAACTGAGGTGTGGTAAATTTCAAAACAGTTTTGTATGCAAAGACCCGGCTTTGAGGGGCAGGTCTCACAATGGTGTGTAGTGTCTCTTCTAATACCATTCTTGGAGCATACCCGACATCTTTTTTGTGACCTCCTCCTTGTCTCTGACGGGGGAACTACTCCAGGGAAATGCTGCCCTGGAATTATTCTGCCCTCGCTTCCTGAGGCCCTGCTCCCCACTCCTTCCTGTTCCCCAAATATAAAGGCCTTTATTATTTTTTCCTGAAATTGCAAGAATTTCCCCCTGTTTCCTACACTTTTGTAGATGACAAAAGGATTATAAAGGGCAATTTGGGTCAGGTGAAGTGCCAGTTTTTTATACAATGCCTGAGTCTTGCAAAGGGCGCTGTATGGCTGCAGCTCCTGGTCTGACAAATCCACCCCTGCCATAAACTTATTATAGTCCTGGATACACACAGTTTTGGGGACCGGCACTATGTTTCCACGGACTGGGATGGGGCTGGATCTGTCAGAATGTATAGTGGTCAGTACAAGGACCTCAGGCTTGTCCTTGTACGTGTCAAGCATCATGTTGTCAGTGCACACCCCCCTACTTTCCCCCACTTGCATCCTTTGCCCTATGAAACTTTTAGGCAAATCTCTCTGGTTTCGCCTGATAGTTCCACAGCCAACAGTACCTCTGAAAACAGGCATTTCAGTAGCGGGACGCTTGTATATAAATTGTCTAGACACAAATTGTACCCTTGATCTATCAGGGGGTGAAGTAGATCCCATACAATTTTGCCGGTTATTTTCAGGATAGGGGGGAAGTCAGGGGGCACTATTTTAGAGTCCCTCCCTTCGTAGACTCTGAAGTTATGTGTGTAGCCAGATGTGCGCTCACATAATTTGTACAGCTTAACGCCATACCTTGCCCTTTTGTTGGGTAGGTATTGCCGAAAATGTAATCTGCCTTTGAAATGTACTAGGGATTCATCTATGGCAATATGTTTGTCGGTTGTGTATATCTGGGAAAATTTAAGATTATAGTGGTCCATAATGGGCCGAATTTTAAATAAGCGATCATATGCAGGGTCATTAGGGAGTAGGCAATGTTCATTGTTGTTATAATGCAGAAATTTTAGTAATACTTCAAATCGAGCCCTGGGAATGACGTTGCGGTACAGTGGAGTGTGGTTTAAAAGGTCATTACTCCAATATGACCTTAATGAGGGCTTTTTTATTATTCCCATATTTAGAACTAGACCACAAAATTTTTTCATCTCCACTGAGTTGGTAGGAGTCCACTGACGGGGTCTTGCGTAATATGAGTTGGGGTTGGCAGCTAAAAACTGCTGGGCATAAGTATTGGTTTGCTCCACTATCATCTCTATTAACTCTTCTGTGAAAAATAAGGTGAAAGAAATCTATTTCCTTGAACCCTGCAGTGTTCACACGAGTTCCTGCAGTGGCTGTAAAGTCTGGCACTTGGGGTACAAAATTACTAGTAGAGGTCCAGTCAGAGTCACTTGGGGGAACTGATTGACTGTTGAACCTAGTGAGTCTACGGGGCACTTCATCACTTGATTAATCAGATGAAGATGAAGAGGATGACAGCATAAAATGCACTTCTTCTCCACTGTCAGAGTCTGACTCTGAATTTAGGATAACAAATGCCTCTTCGGCGCTGTACATCCGTTCAGACTTCTTTCTAATTTAACTGTAAGGCTAAATTTCTAACGTAAATATTTTTAAAATATTTTTTATGAACTTGAACTGCTGCATATAATGAACTTGTCAGGTTCTGCCTGACACTTTGTATACTGGTGATGAACTTGACAAAGCACAGACCAATTGAGTCTTTTTAACACAGAACGCTTGTGTCTATTTGGACTTAAAATTGTCAGGTTCTGCCTGACACTTTGTATATTGCTGTTGAACTTGACTTTCCCCCAAGTTCGGGTGTGAACTTGAACAATTTTCGATTTTTTTTTAAACTTTTTTTTCTCTTTCTATCATTGCCTAATCTCTAACAACCAGCTCTGACCTATTCTCTTTAACAAATGATAGGATCGGAGCTGGAGAGACAGCATCCTCAAACAGTGCTCATTGTGATTGGTATGCTGTAGAAACGGACCAATTACAATGATCGCCGACCGGGACAACAGCTGATTTGTCCCTGGCCGGCAGGGGACACTTGTTGCCAGGGGCTGTCAGCAGTTTTTGTTAAACTGCATCTGCACGACTTTGTGGGGGAGCAGTTTAACTGAATCCCGTGCATGTACGGCGAAATGCGGCAAGGCACAGCATTCCCTGCCGTGCATGTACGTGATTCTGCGGCAAGGGGTTAATTGCATCATCTTTACCAATCACATTTGATTTAATCTTACGATCCACTATACCATCCCTAACATTTGAAAATCTGTTGAAATAATCGTTCAATTCATTTATTTTTTCCTCATCCATATCGACTATCCTTTGTTTATTCTTCATCCCTGTTATGGCCTTCATTCCTGACCAGACCTCCCTCACATTATTTTTAGCAAGTTTGAGCTCCAATTTCCTTTTATATGCCTCTTTATTTTATTTTATTTTATACTTCAACTCACTTACAATTTTAATCGCTTCATCATCCCTATCTCTATAGGCTTTTTTCTTTCTATTCAATAAATCATTTCCTACCCATGGTTTGTTGTTTCCAAGACACTTTACTTGCACCTGAGGTACGATTAAATCATTGCAAAAATTAATAGAATCTGTTATATGTTCTGTAACCTCATTAATATCACATCCATCTACCCCAACGCCACAAACGCCCCAACAATCCGTTACTTCAAAACAATCATTTAAACTCTCATCACTTTCCTTAGTCCATTTTCTCACATGTTTCATTTCAACAGGGTTTGATTTTACAATTGGGCAATATACAGGCCGACCTAATACCAAATTATGGTCCGAATGACCCAACGGAGGTAGTATATCGGTACGATATGCTTTCTTCACATTGGCATACAATACGTCCAGCGTTCTGTCGCCTCTTGTTGCACCTTCCACATACTGCGTAAAGTTTGGTAAGACTCCACTCAGAGTCACATGATTAAAATCCCCTGTTACTACAAAAAAACAGTCAGGATGTTCAGTCATGATACTTGATATTAAAGATGATAAAACATCACATGCCACTTTAGCGTCCCCTGAATATACACCACACCCACCATCACAACATTAAATTCCCTCCGCAAATAATATGGTCTTATTCCCACCACAAGCAATATCGATACTGCAATATGTCTGTTTCACAGTGATATGCCCTGGATGAAACCATTTACTATTAATAAACAGTACCACTCCTCCCCCTCTTTTCTTCCCTGTGCACTCATAGTTTCTATCCGCTCTTTCTAATTCAAACCCTGGAACTTCAATTCTCGCATCGGTTATATCACTGTGGAGCCATGTCTCGGTAAAAGCTAAAATACTACCCTCCCTCACATCACAAACAAGCATCCCCATTGCAACCAGCTCATCCATTTTATTTCCTAGAGACCTCACATTCCCCATTAGAACAGATGGAACCGCCGGTTTATGCCTCCTTCTTTTTTCCCGTACCTTATGGCCCGCCCTGCACCCCCTAAATGGCCTCCACACATCCCTAGGAATCCTCACTAATTTAGTAATACCTTTTGGCATATCATTGCGACTCTGAATTAGCTCTTGTAATGGCAGGAAGGAGGTGAAGGGAAAGTGAGCCCTAATCTACCCACCGCCCTGTCCCTGCCTACTTGCAACGACCCGCCCTAGGCGACGAGGTACAACTGGGCGGCGGTCCCTACGCTGGCTAAGTGCACAGGAAGACAAACAGGGAACACGCAAGGGAAGGGGCAGTAGCCACGGAACGCCACGAGGAAACGGGGCGGCGAACGAACAGTCAGGACCAGGACGAAGTGAGTACACCCGAGCGGGCACGGAGACAGAAGCAAGCCAGGGGCAAAGCAAAGCAGGTCAAGCAGAACTGCAGCAAGGCAGAAGCACGGCAGAAGCAGGCTGGAGCAAAGCAGCAGTGGGGCCAGGAATCCAAAAGAATTACAAGCACTGAGGGAGAGCACAGGGCAGGTAATAAAGGGCAGGGGGCGGAGCTAACTCCGACAGACCAGGCCGCGATAGGCTCTCCCACTCCTGAGCCTGCCACCCTGGTTGGTGGGAGATGGTGTCAGTCGAACAGGTCTGGCCTCAGGTGTGGATTGATTAATCCCAGGAGTATAGCTAGATGAAGTACCTGGCAGATCCCTAACAGTACTCCCCCTTTTATGAGGGGCCACCGGACCCTTACTAAGGGGACCCGGTTTAGTGGGGAAGAGGAGGTGGAACCTCCTGATCAATACCCCAGCGTGAACATCACGGGCAGGTACCCAAGTCCTCTCCTCCGGCCCGTATCCTCTCCAATGGACCAGGTACTGGAGGGAGCCCTGGACCATCCTACTGTCCATAATCTTGGCCACCTCGAATTCCACCCCCTCAGGGGTGAGAACGGGAACAGGAGGTATCCTCGAGGGGGACCAGGACGGGGAGCAGCGTTTAAGGAGGGAGGCATGGAAGACGTCATGTATGCGAAAGGATGGGGGGAGCTCCAGACGGAAGGATACAGGGTTGAGGACTTCAATGATCTTATAAGGTCCAATAAATCGGGGAGCAAACTTCCTGGACGGGACCTTAAGGCGCAAGTTCCTGGACGACAACCAGACCAAATCCCCGACGACAAACCGGGGGTTAGCAGAACGTCTACTATCCGCCTGAATCTTTTGTGCGCTCTGGGACGCCTCTAGGTTCTTCTGAACCTGGGCCCAGACAGTGCACAGTTCCCGATGAACCTCCTCTACCTCAGGATTATTGGAACAACCAGGGGAGACGGAGGAGAACCTTGGGTTAAACCCGAAATTACAGAAAAACGGGGAGACCCCTGACGAGTTACTGACCCGGTTATTCAGGGAAAATTCAGCAAGGGGAAGGAATGAGACCCAATCGAATTGACAGTCAGAGATGAAGCACCTTAAATATTGTTCCAGGGATTGGTTGGTCCTTTCCGTTTGGCCATTAGTTTCGGGATGGAAGGCGGAGGAGAAGGACAGATCAATCTCCAACTTTTTACAAAAAGCTCTCCAAAATAAGGAAACAAATTGTACCCCTCTGTCAGAAACGATATTGACTGGGGCCCCATGGAGACGCAGGATGTGTTTCACAAACAAAGAAGCTAACGTCTTGGCGTTAGGTAACTTCTTAAGGGGCACAAAGTGGCACATCTTGCTGAAGCGGTCGACTACCACCCACACCACCGACTTGCCCTGAGATGGAGGCAAATCGGTGATAAAATCCATGGAGATATGGGTCCAAGGTCTCTGGGGAATGGGCAAGGAACGTAGTAGGCCCGCAGGTCGGGACCTAGGGGTTTTGGACCTAGCGCAAACCTCACAAGCGGCGACGTAAGCCCTAACATCTTTAGGCAACCCAGGCCACCAATAGTTTCTGGTAATGAGGTGTTTGGTGCCCAAGATGCCAGGATGACCAGATAGAGCGGAGTCATGGTTTTCCCTGAGTACCCTCAGCCGGTATTGCAGGGGAACAAACAGTTTGTCCCCAGGGACGTTCCCGGGAGCTGCACCCTGATCAGCCGCGATATCAGAAGCTAAATCAGAATCCGTGGCAGAGACGATTATACCAGGGGGTAAAATACAAGCAGGATCCTTCTCGGAAGGAGGATTGGCCATGAAACTACGTGACAGAGCGTCAGCCTTAATATTCTTGGACCCAGCCCTATAGGTAACCAAGAAATTAAATCTGGTAAAGAATAGTGCCCACCGAGCTTGTCTAGGATTAAGCCTCCGGGCCGATTCTAGGAAAACCAGATTCTTGTGATCCGTAAGGACCGTTACCTGGTGTCTGGCCCCCTCCAGGAAGTGCCGCCACTCCTCAAAAGCCCATTTAATGGCTAGAAGTTCGCGGTTGCCAATATCATAGTTACTCTCCGTGGGCGAAAACTTCCTAGAGAAGTAAGCACAGGGGCGGAGATGGGTGAGGGAGCTGGTACCCTGGGACAAGACGGCCCCCACTCCCACCTCGGAAGCGTCAACCTCCACAATAAATGGCTCCTCTTGGTTGGGCTGAATCAGCACGGGGGCCGAGATAAAGCACTTCTTGAGAGTCTCAAAGGCCTGGACGGCCTCAGGGGGCCAATGGAGGACATCGGCACCCTTGCGGGTAAGGTCCTTAAGAGGCTTAGCGACGACCGAGAAGTTGGCAATAAATCTCCTGTAATAGTTGGCGAACCCTAAAAAACACTGTAACGCCTTAAGGGAGGCAGGTTGGACCCATTCCGCCACAGCTTGAACCTTGGCAGGGTCCATGCGGAATTCATGAGGAGTGAGGATTTGCCCTAAAAATGGTATCTCCTGTACCCCAAAGACACATTTTTCAGTCTTAGCAAACAGATTATTCTCCCGAAGGACCTGGAGCACCTTCCTGACATGCTCCACGTGGGAGGACCAGTCCTTGGAAAACACCAGTATGTCATCAAGGTACACAACAAGAAAATTACCCAGGTACTCTCTCAGGATTTCATTAATAAAATTCTGGAAGACAGCAGGGGCATTACACAACCCAAAGGGCATGACCAGGTATTCGAAATGACCCTCGGGTGTGTTGAACGCAGTTTTCCACTCATCCCCCTCTTTGATGCGGATAAGGTTATATGCCCCCCGTAGATCGAACTTAGAAAACCATTGGGCTCCCTGAACCTGATTAAAAAGATCCGGAATCAAAGGAAGTGGGTACTGGTTCCTTACGGTGACCTTATTCAGGTTACGATAATCAATGCACGGCCTAAGACCACCATCCTTCTTCCCCACGAAGAAGAAGCCAGCACCTACAGGAGAAGTCGAGGGGCGAATGAAACCCTTGGCCAGGCATTCTTGGATATACACCCTCATCGCTTCACGTTCAGGACATGAAAGATTAAATATCCTACCCTTAGGAAGCTTGGCACCAGGCACCAAATCGATAGCGCAATCGTAATCTCTATGGGGGGGCAACACCTCGGAGGCCTCCTTAGAAAACACATCGGCGAAGTCCTGAACAAACTCAGGAAGCGTGTTTACCTCCTCCCGGGGAGAAATAGAGTTAACAGAAAGACATGACATAAGACATTCATTACCCCATTTGGTGAGATCCCCAGTATTCCAATCAAATGTGGGATTATGCAATTGCAACCAGGGAAGGCCTAAAACCAGATCAGACGATAATCCCTGCATCACCAGTACAGAGCACTGCTCCAAATGCATGGAGCCAACCAGGAGTTCAAAAACAGGAGTATGCTGAGTAAAATAACCATTAGCAAGGGGGGTTGAGTCGATTCCTACTACAGGGATAGGATAAGGTAAATCAATACAAGGCATCTTTAGAGACATAGCAAATTCCACAGACATGATATTAGCAGATGAGCCAGAATCCACGAAAGCACTGCCCGTGGCAGACCGGCCAGCAAACGAGACCTGAAAGGGAAGCAAAATTTTATTGCGTTTCACATTAACGGGAAATACCTGTGCGCCCAAGTGACCTCCCCGATGATCACTTAGGCGCGGAAGTTTTCCGGCTTCTTATTCTTGCGCCTGGGACAGGTGTTCAGTAGATGCTTGTCGTCCCCACAGTAGAAGCAGAGACCATTCATTCTGCGAAACTCCCTACGTTGTCGAGGGGACATGGAGGCCCCGAGTTGCATAGGTACCTCCGAGTCCTCCGTGGAGGGGCGAGGAGACGGGACCTCGGGGGGGATCGCAGAAAAGTCAGAGGGGAGCACACTGAAGCGTTCTAGCTGACGTTCCCTGAGACGTCGGTCAAGTCGTACTGCTAGGGCCATAACCTGGTCAAGGGAGTCAGGCGAGGGGTAGCTAACCAGCAGATCCTTCAGGGCGTCAGATAATCCTAACCTAAACTGGCACCTTAGGGCCGGATCGTTCCACTGAGAAGCTACGCACCACTTCCTAAAATCAGAACAGTATTCCTCAACCGGTCTCCTACCCTGACGTAAGGTCACCAGCTGACTCTCGGCTAAAGCAGTCCTGTCAGTCTCGTCGTAAATGACTCCGAGGGCAGAGAAAAAACGATCAACAGAGGAAAGTTCAGGGGCGTCAGGAGCCAAGGAGAAGGCCCACTCTTGGGGCCCTTCCTGGAGTCGGGATATGATGATACCCACCCGCTGGTTCTCGGAACCTGAGGAGTGGGGCTTTAGGCGGAAATACAGTCTGCAACTCTCCCGGAAGGAGAGAAACGTCTTACGGTCCCCTGAAAACCGGTCAGGTAACTTGAGGTCGGGTTCTAGAGGTGAGGTGAGGGGTACTACTAAAGCAGCGTCACCCTGATTGACCCTTTGGGCCAGGACCTGGACCTGTAGGGAGAGGCCCTGCATCTGCTGGGTCAGGGTCTCAAGGGGGTCCATGACAGCGTCAGCGTAGGAGAAATGGTAGACTAGGTAAGGGCTTGTAATTATGTAATGGCAGGAAGGAGGTGAAGGGAAAGTGAGCCCTAATCTACCCACCGCCCTGTCCCTGCCTACTTGCAACGACCCGCCCTAGGCGACGAGGTACAACTGGGCGGCGGTCCCTACGCTGGCTAAGTGCACAGGAAGACAAACAGGGAACACGCAAGGGAAGGGGCAGTAGCCACGGAACGCCACGAGGAAACGGGGCGGCGAACGAACAGTCAGGACCAGGACGAAGTGAGTACACCCGAGCGGGCACGGAGACAGAAGCAAGCCAGGGGCAAAGCAAAGCAGGTCAAGCAGAACTGCAGCAAGGCAGAAGCACGGCAGAAGCAGGCTGGAGCAAAGCAGCAGTGGGGCCAGGAATCCAAAAGAATTACAAGCACTGAGGGAGAGCACAGGGCAGGTAATAAAGGGCAGGGGGCGGAGCTAACTCCGACAGACCAGGCCGCGATAGGCTCTCCCACTCCTGAGCCTGCCACCCTGGTTGGTGGGAGATGGTGTCAGTCGAACAGGTCTGGCCTCAGGTGTGGATTGATTAATCCCAGGAGTATAGCTAGATGAAGTACCTGGCAGATCCCTAACAGCTCTCTCCTTGAATATTTAATCACAACAATGGTACCCCAACCGCAGGAAAAAAAAATTAAATTCCTGTTTAAAATCAGAAAACAGTTCCTCCTTTATTCCTCCAGAATACTAAGGTCCCTTTGGACTTCCAAAGTCCTGAGTGTCAGCTATCTCCATAGAATAACCAGATGTTTTAAGGCACGATGACAAATCAGACTCCCCCAACTGCATCCTCAATAACGATAATACTGGAAGCATGAATAATAAGGAAAACAGAATTAGGCAAAAAAGCCCTCCTAATCCCTACATCCTTTTTTGTACTGGTTGCTTCATCAATCCCGGCATGGGCCCCTCTGTCAGTGCTGGCAGTGGAATGTCCGATAATATCAGACAGGCACCTGTAGCCCGTAAAACAGGAACCTGTATGTCCATGACAAATGTGTCATTCATGACACTGCCCCGGATACCTCCACTAGCTCCTCTTGGTCAGTTGTGGAAACTGACCCCTACCCAAAGCAACTCTCACCTCTACAGCAGTTCTCCAGCAGTTTACCCGATATTCCCTAGGCACCCAGCAATCTGTTCTCATTGACCTTGTTCACAGTCACTGCTGGTCCGTGCTCTCTCACAGCCGGACCACCACTTCCTCCAACTTCTTTCCAGGAACCCCGCAGTCTTTCACTGCCGGCCCCCTGCGATTTAGGTCAGTGCACCATGCAGTCCTGCTTTCTCACAGCTGGTCCAACACTGCGCCTCCTTCTCTCCAGGCACCCCACAGACTCTCTCAGCTGTTCACATGCACTGTCGGTCCGTGCACCATGTGGTCTGGCTCTCTCACAGCCAGACCAACACCACCTGGAGCACATGTACCTGGAGATCTGGCTCTCTCACAGCCAGAACGCCGCTTCCTCCTACCCCTTTGCTGGAGCGCTGGTTCACCGAGACATCCCCCAAGAACTCCTCACGACTCCTCTCCCCTCCACTCGGTCTGTATTTAGGGGTCTGGTCTTGGGTGTTTATTTAGGGGGTTTGGTCAAGGGTCTGTATTTAGGGGGCTTATTCTGGGGTCTGTAAATGTTAAGGGGGTCTGGCAGGGTCGCACCTACTATGAGGCGAGTTGATCCTCTGGCCTCAAGCGGCACCCTGCAGAGTCTCAGAGGGGGCGGCATTACAAAGCTGCTGGCCGACGTTTCCACCACTTATTAGCAGCTGCAAGATGTGCTGCCTCCTTAAGAGAACATCTCTCCTGTGCCACCTTAATAACCCCCCTCCCCCGACTTCCCCCGTGCTCTCCACACTTCTGTCGCTATTATAATGTAATCCTGCTCAGTGTCGGGACGGAGAAGGCGGCGAGCAGCGTCTCTGCACTGCACTGCTGCCGGCAGTCTCCCTGCATAGCGAGAGAAGATCCATATAGGTAGCTACCTGCACAAAGGGTAAATGTAATGTGTAGTGTGAACTGTATGTTTGTAGTGTGTAATGTGTGTACTGTATGTGTAGCGTATGCGTATATATATATATATTTATGTATGTATATATATATGTATGTATATATATATATATATATATATATATACATATGTATATATATATATATATATATATATATACATACACACACACATACGAGTATGTAATGTATGTACGTACGTACTGTACGTGCTTATTTGTGTAATGTGTGTGTGTGTGTGTGTGTATATATATATATATATTTATATATATTTGTGTATGTATAGTTATGTTTCTTGTTAGTTTGCATTTTAAAAATTAAAAAAATGTCATTTTATTTTTGTTTCTATCTGTTCGTCCGATTTGTGTTATAAAGTGTGTGTTTTCTGGACTGTGTCGTTTACAGTGTTTTGGTATTCCTCCTTTGTTTGTTTACATTTTATTTTCCCACACCTACGTCATCAATGTTTATTTTGCCAAGCTCCTCATTGGCTGTCAACTTTAGCTTTTCTCTCATTGGTTGCTGCTCTGCTAGCATTTCTAATTAGATGTTTCCTGTTCTTGTTAGTGGTTACCTGGATTTTGGAACATTGCCAGCACCTGGTTCACTAAAATGGATTACGGGGATGGATTTTTTGGATTTAACCCTGTGAACTCCTAATACTTTTTGGATACATACTTGTAAAGGATTTGCCAGACACAGCTTCTGTGTCGATGCCCGTGGTTGATCAGTCTGCATCTGCTCCTAGGTCTGATAGAGTGACTCGATCTGCTACCACTCAGGCTGGTAGGCTGAGCAGTGGGAGAACCTATCACAGCCTGGCCAGACGGTTCTAGCTCCCGCCCTCGGTCTATTTATACCTTCATTTCCTGCTCTTCCTTTGCCTGTGATTCTATCTTATTTCCTGGCTCTGCTGTCCCAGCTATTACTATTGACCTCTGCTTCATTTTGACCCTGGCTTTACTGACTACGCTCCTGCTCTGCGTTTGGTACCTCGTACACTCCTGGTTTGACTCGGCTCGTTCACTACTCTTGTTGCTCACAGTGTTGCCGTGGGCAACTGCCCCATTTCCCTTAGCTTCTGTGTACCCTTGTCTGTTTGTCTGTCATGCACGTATTAAGCGTAGGGACCGTCGCCCAGTTGTACGCCGTCGCCTAGGACGGGTCGTGCAAGTAGGCAGGGACTGAGTGGCGGGTAGATTAGGGCTCACCTGTCTGTCTACCTACCCCGACATTACAATACTAGTTTCTTTCTCCGGTTACCTTTTCTTGGATATATTTTTGGAGATTGACTACTAGTGAGGTAGAGGAACGCTCTCATCGTTGGGACGACACGGATTAATTCAGTTTAAGAATGTTCTTCCCACATAGATAAGTATTTTGATTATTTCATTTTTTTAAACATTTTTTGATAGTTTTATAATAATTCAAAAAAATTGGATTCAACAATAAAAAACAGACTAATTAGATCAGAGAGAAATAATTGAAAAAAGGCCTCTAAATTTAAAAGAGATTGACAAGATTTTGCTACTAACAGTACAGAGAGCATAGTAGGGGATGAGAGAGAACAAAATAGGAAAACACAACCTGATACTATTATTCAAAATAAAAACCCACATCATAATAGAAGTAATCGGAATTCTCTACATCATACCAATAAAAGCTAGAAGATTTTTTATTATTATTAATAATAATAATAATAATAATAATAATATATGTAGGGGCAATACAAATTAAACAACTAAAGAGAATTACATTAGATCATTTAATGCAGATACCAATACAATCGGTATACAACCAATAAGCGCTGACTCAATCAATAATGGGATTCCCACCACGCCTCTGATTTACACTTTAGAACCCTTATATGCAAATATAATTTCTACAACTAAGGATTCATGGATTCCACAAAAACTCAATTTACCGCTCCTGATCCCACTGACTGACACTACATTGACAGTGAGTAATCAGTCAAATTCCCTAAATTCCTTTGACAACACATTTTCCACTACCCATGATTCCTCAGGAGGCGTCAATACAACTATCCGCCGGGTAGGGACACCATTTCAACACAAATTTATCGAAGAAACAATGACTACTTCACCCCTAATTTTCAATCTGAATTCAGTTGATAAATCCGCCACCAGTAAATACACTCCCACAAGAGTGTCGCCCGACCCCTCACCAAGTAGTACTCTATCCAATATATATTTTATAGAGTTTCCCCCGGCACCGAATATCAGCCCCTAAAGTCAAAACCATATTCCTCACAAAAATCTGTAGAACAGATAATGTTATTAGCAGCATAGAAGCTGAAGGCAAAATGTTTATTAATGCAATTATCTTCCTTCTTTACAAATGTAACCACCACAATTATTTTATACTATATTGCTAATGTAAGCAACAGCAAAAACATGTACTTTACAAATAGTCTTATATGTTTATATATTACCTTTTTTAAGCTTTGATAATAAATGACGCTGACCAGGAGACAGAATGCAGCTAGTGATATCAGTAAGCCTTTATACGACAGGAGGGAGTTCATTCTGCCTGCAAAGAAACAATACAAAGTATATGTAAACCTAGCTAGTACAATATATTTATTATTTGTATACATCCATATTTATTTCTATCTCTTACTCTAGCTATATATGAATATATATATGTCTCATATCTATCTTTCTCTGTCTATCTCATAACTATCTCTCTAACCCTATCTCTGACTATCTACCTCTCTATCTATATATACACTTTTTTTGTTTAATTCAAACCCCACTGTGGCCACTTTTTACACACAAGAAGGCTCCACCTGCTGGAAGACCTAAAATATCAAGAAACAACTATTTGACTGAGTGTATAAATACAGTACATATGTTGACAATTATAAAACCCTTGAGGACAGTTGACTTATGTAAAAGATACAAATATACTGTGACAAATTTAAAAGGGATAACAGTCACCTTTTTCTCGTTTTTTAAGCTAAATTTTACCGCCAGCTCTCGGCAACTGAGATAGGGCAAAGTGTGCTCCGTCGTATGCAAATCTACTCCTGGGCCGGTGAGAAGACCAACATGTTTAATGAGGATTTATAAATTTTTTTACACACCATATAAGTTTTGGGGTGAATACATTATTATTATAGATATGAAAGGATATTCCCAACTTAGACATTTATGGCATATTCATATTGGGGCAACGCAGCAGACAGTAATCATAGGTAATTAATTTATGATTGTAAGTTGTTAGTTACTTCAAGAGTGTGTTCATTGAGATTCATATTTATATTAGGTACCTATCAGCACATGCTGAGCCTTATTTGAACCATGTACAATTGCAATTTCAATTTTATGTGTACCTATGCTAATTCTATCTTTATGCTAGTCACATATTAATTGATTTGCGGATGCCAGCTTGTGTTTTCCGATTTTGATCCATCAACTGTTATGGTGTTTGAATACTTTTTAATTGAAAATTAAATCATGTTTCTTTTATGGGAAAATGCTTGGAAATTTTCTATATATCCACATAAATGTCTCATAGATGCAGGTCCCAGCTCTGAGACCTTTACCTATATCGAGAAAGGTGGTCCCTGGCCCCCGTTCTGCACATGCGTGCCGACTCTATTTATTCTATTCTATGGGAGTTACGGAAACAGCTGAACAAGTGCTGCTCGGCTTTTTCCGTATCTCCTATAGAACAAAAATGTTTCGCTACTAGTCCCCACCTGGAATCTGCAGCCACCAGCCAAAACGAAGGTCGGATGACCTCCATTCTCGATATAGGTGTGGATATTAGAGCTGGGATATTAGAGCTGGGATATCTATCAGACATTTATGGCATTTCTTGATAATATGCCATAAATGTCTAAGTTGGAAAACCCCTTTATTTGGAAGGGTCCTTTTTTTTTTTTTTTAACCATTTTGATGATCTATTACATTTAAATTCTTTGGGCTTATATTTCACTTCTAAAATTCACAAACATACTATACATTTTTGGTACTTGGCAGTCTGTATAGCTGAGACAAATTCAGACAAACATTTAGAGAAAATCTACGTACACAAAAAACCCCCTAGTCTGGGACAGCTACAACCCACCCAGTTTAAAAGGAGTCATCCTGTAGGACAGTATTTAACCCCTTCCCCGTGCTTGCATTCTGGGCCCTAATGACAAAGCAATTTTTTTAGTTTTTCCATCATCACATTCGAAGAGCTATATCTTTTTTATTTTCATGTGGACATGGCTGTATGAGGACTTTTTTTTGCGGGATGAGTTGTATTTTTCAATTGCACCATTTTGGGGTATGTAGAATTTTTTTATTAACGTTTTTTTGGTTTGGATATAAAAAAAACTGCAATTTAGCCATTGTTCTATGTGTTTTACATTTACGCCGATTACTGTGTGGTGTAAATAACATGCTGCCTTTATTCTATGGGTCGGTACGATTACAGCGATACCAAATATGCATAGTTTTTATTATGTTTTACTACTTTTGCAGAATAAAAACACTTTTGAACTAAAATAATTTTATTTTGCATCGCCGCTTTCCAAGAGCCATAACTTTTTTATTTTTCCGTCAATGTTGCCATATGAGGGCTTGTTTTTTTGCGGGACTTCATTGCTACCATTTTGGGGTACATGGGACTTATTGGCTAACCTTTTATTATTATTTTTTGTGGGGGGAATGGAAAAAATTGCAATTTTGCTGTTGTTTTTTTGCATTTTTTTACGGGGTTCACCTTGCAGTTTAAATAATATGCTATCTTTATTTTTTGGGTCATTACGATTGCAGGAATACCATATATGTGTAGTTTTTATTTTATTTTTACACTTTTACTAAATCCATTTTTTTATGGTAAAATATGGTTTAATGTGTACCTTATTAATTTTTATTTCACATTACATATTTTTTCAGTCTCACTAGGAGACTTCACTATGCGATCTTTAGATCGTAGATATAATGCTTTAGTGTACTTCGCATACCAGAGCATTATTGCCTGTCAGTATAAAACTGACAGGCATCTATTAGGACGTGCCTCTGGCACATCCTAATAGGTATTTAGCCAGGGCAGACCTGGCGGCCTTTATTAGGCCCCCGGCTGCCATGGTACCCCATCGGATGCCCGCAATTGCATTTGCGGGCCGCCGATGGGTGACAGAGGGTGCTCACTCCCTCTGTAAACAACTCAAATGCAGCGGTCACGAATTACTGCGGCATTACAGGGTTTAAACGTCTGCGATCGAAGTAAACTTCGATCGCTACCGTTGGAGCAGGAGCCCGGCTTTCATCAGACAACAGAGCCCCGGCTCCAGTCTGCATGGGAGACCCGCGCAGGACGTTGATTAGGCCGCCGTGAAAAAAGCCCATTAATGACCGCCTTGAAAGGGCGTATCAGTGTAACACCAAGGGTCAGAGCAGCAAAAGCTGGCATGAAAAGATATAACGGAACAGGTTTGCATGTTACAGAAAGATGTCTTGGTGCACAATTTTTTGAAACCAGAAAAACAAAGAGCACCCTAAGCTGGCTGCCCAAAAAACCCACTGGTAGCTATAAGTCTGGGGAATACTGTAGTTGTTTGTTTGTTTGTTTGTTTGTTTGTTTGTTTGTTTGTATCTCCCCTAAAAAGTTATTTGAATCCCAAAAATAATAGAGAGAACAATATTGAGGAATTCATAAATTGTAAAACAAAGTAGGTCATATATGTAATGCAATGTCCCTGCCTATTATTGTATATTGGAAAAACTATTCAACAGTTGAGAAAGAGAATCTCTCAACATCTAAGTGCTATCCATACTGGGAAAGATACACCGTTGACTAGACACGTTAGATTTGTACAAAACAATTATTCAAAGATACTGAGGTTTGGGAAATACAACAAGTAAAATTAGGACCAAGAAGAAGTGATTTAGATAAATTGTTGCTACAATTATTTGAGGCTAAATGGATGTACAGATTGTTTAAATCTCCAGAGCTTAGAGTATCCAAAGGTTTTACCTTTACATTTATTTAAGAAATACAGATCCTGCTTTGTAGAAAAACAAGATTGTATATTATTTAATTTTTTTAATTCTGCCAATTTGAGGTACATGATATTTAACATAAAGGCAATTGCATTAATTATTCTAGTTGTATTGAACCCTCTGGCCCTGGAACAAACCCCGTCTGTTCCAGTGATATAAGTTTAGGGATTAGACCCTGTAAGCATTGAGCAAGAAGTTTTGTCCACCACTTAGTATCTGCATCTAATAGGGAGATTGGTCTATAATTGGCACACCTTGTCGGGTCCTTACCCTCTTTAGGTATTAGAGTAGTGAATGCTTCCAGCATTTGTCTGGGGAGGTTCTGTCCTAGTAGGAGGGAATTACAGAGGGAGAGAAAATGTGGAGCCAGAACATCAGAAAACTTTTTATAATATATAATCGGTAACCCATCAGGTCCCGGGCTCTTGCCAATTGGAATAGATGAAAGTACTTTAGTTAACTCTCCTAGTGTGAAAGGCCTGAGCAAAGCTTCTCTATCCGTCTCAGACAATCTGGGAAGTTGTACTAAATCCAGAAAGGCCGAAACTAGATCGTTTTTATCCGATATGCTCAACACAGGCTGGGAATCTCCCAAGTTGTACAGGGAAGTATAGAACCTGTGGAACTCTGAGGCGATGTCAGAGGGGTCTGAGACCACTCTGCCATCATCTAGAGTCATGCTAGAAATATGTGATTTCTCTTTGTGCTTTTTAACAATTGCTGACATCACCTTAGACCCTTTATCCCCATGGGCATAATGTTTATATCTGCACCTCTGTAAGGTATATCTGCTTTTATATTTAATAGGTTTTTCAATTTGTTCCGCAGGCAAAGAAGGTCAGTTTGTATGTCCACTAACCTAGATCTCTTACTTACACATTCTAGCCTTCTTGAGCCTCGCTCCCAGTGAAATTAGATCCCCCACTTATATACGATTGATGTGCCTCCCACACAATTGGTACTGGGACCTCACCATTACAATTGAAGGTAAAGAATTCTGTCAGACATTGATGTAAGAGGTCGACATTCCCTTGTTCCCCCAGTAGCGTCTCGTTCAGAGCCCAAGTCCCACTTGTTAGAAAAGTTTTATTTTAAATTTATGCTTATGTGATGGAGAGCAAAGAATTGAATATGTTATCAAGTGTGAGGGTGGTGGGCAGTCTCCATTTTCTATTCTTTATATGATGTGTGTAATTTTGTGCAACGGCCATCTTGTCTGGAGTTCCCATCTTGTTTCTTTTATAATGAATAAGAAAGACATTGTTCTTTTATGACAGGTTTTCATGTTATTGAAGTTACTTATCTTTGACCTTGGTTCTCATACGAAGCTTGCAGAGAAAACACAGGGAGTGAGAAGGGAGGAGGGCTTGTGGGAGTGCCTCCCGCATCTTACATAAATAGTTTTGCCAAGACGGATAAGGCCACCGGCAAACCTGATGTGTGAAGAATTATAATGATGTATCCTCGAATATATTGTGTGTCTGTAATTGGCTGAATAAGATATACGTTTATCCCATGTATAAAAACCATGATACGCAAGATATCAGCAGACAGAGGCTGAAAGATGACAATCTGATGTTGCTCTGTCTCCTCGTTAATGAGAATAAAAGGCCGCAATATTTCAATTTATTCAGATGACTCCTTGAATCTCATTGATAGATTATAAATTCTTCCAACACACTCCTTAGAGGCAGATGGAAAGAGTAATACTAATCAGGGCATGGTCCGAGACTGTCATGACTCTAATATCCGCTGCCTGAACCCTAAGTGAGTATCTATCTGTAATATAAAAGCGGTCTATTCTGTGATAGGTGTTATGTACTGGGGAATAGAAAGAGTAGTCCCTAACATTGGGGTGCAGATTCCTCCAAGGGACAGTGAGATTATAGGTCGTTAACATTTTCCCAATACTCCTCCTGACTTTCTGTGACAATGAGGGAGAATGGGATGTCGTATCTAAAATGGGGTCAAGGACACAATTCATATTCTGCCAATTCCTATACTTGTGCCTCTGGACACTGAGGAATGTGTGCTGTGGAACCAATGGGGGTAAACAGTGTGTGAAAGAGCAGGCGTGTCAAAAATTTGTCTCTTGTAAAAACAAGATATCTGCTCGGTCCTTGCGTAATACTGAGAAGATTTGACTTTTTTTTTTGTGGGGTAATTAAGCCTCTAGCTGTAATGACGGGGTAGGGAGACAGACAGGTGAGCCCTAATCTACCTGCCACTCAGTCCCTGCCTACTTGCATGACCCGTCCTAGGCGACGGCGTACAACTGGGCGACGGTCCCTGCGCTCAATACGTGCACGACAGACAAACAGACAAGGGTACACAGAAGCTAAGAGAAATGGGGCAGTTGCCTACGGCAACACCGTGAGAAACAAGAGTAGTGAATGAGCCGAGTCAAACCAGGAGTGTACAAGGTACCAAGCGCAGAGCAGAAGCGTAGTCAGTAAAGTCAGGGTCAATATGAAGCAGAGAGTGGATGGACGCTTGCTGAAGAGCTCCTGAAAATTCACCTCTGTAAACCGCATTTTCACCGATGGTGACTGTCTAAGTTATGGTCAGGATGCACAAAGACAGGAGCAGGGAGGCTTCAGGCTCACCTAAAGCTCACGGACCCCAAGGAGACCTCGCTAAGCTCTGGAAAACTAGGTCAGTAACCTCTTCCTCGACTTCAGCTAAGATGGCGCCAGCTCCCCGTGCTGTATCTGAGGAGGACTCAGACCGGAGTGAAGAGGAGGACGATAGGAGAGAACTGGGAGCTGCAGGTGGTGCCCCGATTACCCGATCGTTTCTTAAGAAAGCCTTGAATCAAGCCATGACCCCCCTTATTAAGGAGATAGCAGATATGCGAGCTGAGATTAAACACATTGGTAATAGAGTTGAAAACCTGGAAGTGGCACAGAGCATGACGCTGCATTACTCTAAGGCTCTGGGGGATAAGACAGCATTGCATCAGCAATATTTAAATAATGCTTTTCTTCTTCTGGAAGATCAAGAGAACAGGAGTCGCCGTAAGAACATACGTTTTAAAGGTGTACCTGAATCTTGTGCCCCTGACTTTCTGAGACAAATGGCGGAATCGGTTTTCACAGGTCTATTAGGGGAAGATCGGACCTCTCGAGTGATCATAGAACGGGTCCATAGAGCATTACGCTCGAAATCAAAACAAGGTGAACCTCCACTGGAGGTGATCTGCGGGTTGCTCAGTTATGTCGATACAGCTGCAATCCTGGCATCAGCGAGAGACAAGCCTCCAATTGTGTATGAGGGATCTACTGTTAAGCTCTTTCAGGATCTGGCAGCTTCTACGCTTATGAAAAGGAGAAAAATGAAACCTCCGTTGGACCTGCTGCAGTTTAAAGGAATGTCTTATCGCTGGTTGTTCCCGTTTGTCTTAGCTGTTTCAAAAGATGGGAGACAAATTACCATACGAGCACCTTCAGATCTCGCACGAGCCTGGGAGAGGCTACAATTGGATCCGATTGAGGTCCCTTCTTGGATGCCTCTGGAAGATATTGACTCATTACCACCGTTGCCTGACCCCGAGAACTGGCATCATGTCGCTGGCAAAGGTAAATCGCCTAGAGCCAAAAGAGGGTCGAGCTTATTGCATCTGCCATGATAGGCTCCGCTCTGTAGAGGCGCCACTTTTTCCTTAAAGAAGAAGTTTATGTACTTCTTTGTGTTGTCTTTGACCTCCTCTGGCAAGAGCATTTAGACCTGTAATGTTAATATAGGCTATGTTATTTAATAAGCTCTTGCTTATAAAGTTTTCAGTTATTGCATGATTATTCTTGTACATGGTCTAGGAGGGCCCTTTGTGTTACTCTTCGTGGCAGGGAGGGGGCACAGGGGTCTTTACTCTGTTTTCTGCAATAATCTGAACTCAGTCACCAAAATACTTTTGCGTTAATCTCTCTCTGGTGAAAATGTTGGATTGTGTTTACACTGTGAATTGTGTTCCGATTAGGACTTTTTCTTCCTCCCTCCCCTATCATTCTCTCCTTTTTAATCTTACCACTCCAGGTTGGTTGCAGGATTGAATGTATTTTGGAGATGTCCCCCCTCGTATTTACCATGGGGAACTTCTTATGTAGATATTATACTTACCTTGTCATTTTTATTATTTGTATTTTTGTCTTATTTTCTTTTTTACATGATACATCAGGAATAATGATTTTTCCTAGGATATATTTTATACATGGCACCTAATCAAACCTTGACATCACTAAAGATTTCTTCCTTTAATGTGAATGGTTTGAATAACCCCTCTTTAAACGCTGCCAGATCATCTCTCTGCTTGGTAGGGAAAAATCAGATGTGGTCTTCTTTCAGGAGACACATTTCTGGGTAGGCCATATCCCTTATCTCTCTCGCTCTCAATATTCGATGTGGTTCCATTGCTTCACTCCAAGGCCAGCATCAAAGGGGGTTAGTATTGCCATTCATAAAAATCTTCCTTTCCAGCATTTAGATACTGTCATAGATGCGGACGGCAGATATGCCTTTGTTAAGGCTAGGATTGCAAATACTCTGGTTACATTGGGCAATTTGTACGCACCTAATAAAGGGCAGGCAGGATGGTTATGTTCCACATTACAAGCTTTATCACTTTTTCAAGAAGGAATATTGATAGTAGGAGGAGATCTCAACGTAACTCTAGATCCGCTCTTAGATTCTTCTTCTAAGAAGTCAGCATTATCTTATAGAGCCCTTTCCCATATTAAAAAATCTCTCTCCGACTTTCATTTAGTGGATTATTGGAGGACACAAAACCCAGATGTCCGAGATTTCTCATTTTATTCCTCTGTGCACTCCTCCTGGCAGAGGTTAGATTATATTTTTATACAAGAAAATTTCCTCCCGTTTGCTACCTGGGCCCCCATTGGCCAAGATACACTATCAGATCATGCCCCTGTTGCCCTAGAATGCCAACTTACCTCTATGCCGTGCCGTGAATTTACATGGAGATTAAATGAAACTTTAATTGATGACGATAAGAGATTATCAGATATTTCCTCTAGATTACAAATGTTTTTCACAGAAAATATCACGCCGGATGTATCTTGACCATATGTTTGGGAGGCACATAAGGTGGTGATAAGAGGTGAGCTGATATCTTGGGATCACGTCTGAAAAGATTGAGAATGAGAGAGATTTCTTCCCTCTTAAAGCAGATCTCGGTGTTGGAGCATATACACAAGGCCACTATGGCTCGAGAGACTCAAGGGGAACTTTCCACATTGAGGAATAAATTAAAAGATGTCCTTAATATTAGCTCTGCTAAAACTTACATGCGCTGCCATCAACGTTTTTATATGCACGGAAATAAAGGTAGTAAATTAATGACGTCTCTACTTAAAAAACAGTTTACTAAATCCTTTATATCCCAGATTACAACTCCTTCAGGTACAAATGTCACATCCACACCTGACATTGCGGAAGCTTTTAGAACATATTGTTCTTCTCTGTACAATCTAACCAGTGATACCCCCTCTCACCCGTCTTCTGACACTTCTGAATTGGTAGACAATTTTCTTTCCATGATGACTTTACCACAACTTAGTCCCGAGTAAAAATAAACCCTTGTCCAGCCCATTACTTCGTCTGAAATTTTGGCCACTGTCAAATCTATTCCTAATGGTAAAAGTCCTGGTCCTGATGGGTTCCCTATAATCTATTATAAAAAGTTACTGGATCCCCTCCTTCCTCATCTAGTCACTCTCTTTAATGGATTGTTGAGGGGGGGATTTTCTCCCTTCACAGGCTTTATCAGCTCATATCACCATTCTCCCGAAAGAAGGAAAAGATTTGTCCCTATGTAGTAGTTATAGGCCGATTTCATTATTAAACACAGATATTAAGCTTTGGGCCAAGGTATTGGCGAGACGGATGGGTACTATTCTTCCATATATTATCCATCGAGAGCAAACAGGATTTGTGGGGGGTCGTGAGGGGAGGGACAACTCTGTTAAACTTCTACACATAAACAGACACGCTTGCATGAAAAAGGTACCATTGGTACTTCTTAGCACTAATGCTGAAAAAGCGTTTGACAGGGTTAGCTGGTCATATATGGTAAAAACCTTAGAGCATTTTGGATTTCCGCTCAGTTTGTGGAAGCAGTGCTGTCGCTTTACTTGGACCCTACAGCAAGGGTGAGGGTGAATGGTTCTCTATCATCTATGTTTGGGATCTCTAATGGGACAAGACAAGGGTGTCCCCTATCACCCTCCCTCTTTATAATAGTTATGGAAACGTTAATTCAAAGCATAAGGGAGACACCGCAAATTTGTGGCATCACTATAGGGCTGTGTTTGCAGACGATTTGTTAGTCCTGACTTCGAACCCCCTTCAGGCCTTTCCAATTCTTATTTCTATATTCAAAGAATTTGGCCAGATGTCAAATTTTAAAATAAATTATTCAAAATCTGAAGTATTAAATATTTCCCTGGACCATACCTCGGCAGATATTCTAAAGCGTACTTCACAGTTCAAATGGGCTGAACATAAAATTAAGTATTTAGGGGTTTGGCTGGCAAAAGATACAAAAGGCCTATTTGCTTATAATTGCACTCCCCTGTTGAACTCTTTGAAATCCCTACTTAAGACCTATGACACACTTATGCTCTCGTGGATGGGACGTAAAAATGTTTTGAAAACTTATATCATGCCCACGATATTATATTTGATGAATATGGTACCCATCAAATTGCCTTTATCTTACTTTACAGCCATTCGGCGTATGTTCTCTCAATATCTATGGGCGTATAAGAAACCTAGAATTGCGCATCATACACTAATTACACCTAAAGAGTTGGGAGGGATAGGTTTGCCAGATGTTTACATTTATTATATTGCTCTTCACCTGGGTAGGTGGCTGGACCTGGTTAGATCTCCTCCCAGGACGTTAGCAATTGAACTCGAACTGGCTCTGTTAGGTGCTGACCGCCTGCATATGTTGTGGACGGAATCACCGAACAGCGATTCGTTAGGAAAAAATTCAAATATTACTTGGAATACTATTATGGTGTGGCGTAAAACTAATGCCCAACTCCATTTGTCACCCTTTCCATCCCCCATAGCACCTGCTACGATAATTCCTTATGTTTTGGAAGGTTCGTTTAAAGACTCTTTCAATGTTTGGAAGGATCTATGGTCCACTCCGTGGACAAAATTATTAGTGGATCCAAAGTTGCCAGTTGCGCATGAATGGAGTGAGTTTCTGGGGGGAGACGGCTAGGCACAGCCCAACTATCTTATCTCTCAGTGACTTGTATGACTTTTCTTTCCAAAGTCCCTTCTTCAAGGGATATTTAGTGGTTTGAAACCTATGTTATGTTACCAAAACCTATTCTGAAACCACTATCTTCTTTGTATAATAAAATAATATCTCTTCAACATCCTGTAGTGCCATTATATCTGAGACAGTGGGAAGCAGAGTTAGACACCACCTTCTCAGATGCAGATCTTAAAGCTTTAGGGAAAAACGCACATGGTTTCTGTCGTTGCATTAAAATGCAAGAGAGCTCTTTTAAACTAATTGCTAGATGGTATAGGACCCTGAAATATTATATAGATTAAATCTGACAGAAAATGATCTATGCTGGAGATGTCACGCAAATACAGGTTCCTTGTCTCATATTTGGTGGACGTGTACCAAAATCCGAAAGTTCTGGTCAGAAATAGAAGGGTGTCTGAGGGACATTGGATTGGTTTCTTCCCCATTATCAATTACAGAGGTGTTGTTATCTTTGCCTTCTCAAACATATGTCCTAGGGGGAGCTGCACTGGCGGATTCACTTGTTCAGAAGGATCTTGGTGTACTTGTAAATCATGAACTAAATAACAGCATGCAGTGTCAATCAGCTGCTTCAAAGGCCAGCAGGATATTGTCGTGTATTAAAAGAGGCATGGACTCGCGGGACAGGGATGTAATATTGCCACTTTACAAAGCATTAGTGAGGCCTCATCTAGAATATGCACTTCAGTTCTGGGCTCCAGTTCATAGAAAGGATGCCCTGGAGTTGGAAAAAATACAAAGCAGAGCAACAAAGCTAATTAGGGGCATGGAGAATTTAAGTTATGAGGAAAGATTAAAAGAATTAAACCTATTTAGCCTTGAAAAAAGACGACTAAGGGGGGACATGATTAATTTATATAAATATATTAATGGCACATACAAAAAATATGGTGAAATCCTGTTCCATGTAAAACCCCCTCAAAAAACAAGGGGGCACTCCCTCCGTCTGGAGAAAAAAAGGTTCAACCTGCAGAGGCGACAAGCCTTCTTTACTGTGAGAACTGTGAATCTATGGAATAGCCTACCGCAGGAGCTGGTCACAGCAGGGACAGTAGATGGCTTTAAAAAAGGGTTAGATAATTTCCTAGAACAAAAAAATATTAGCTCCTATGTGTAGAAATTGTTTTCCTTCCCTTTTCCCGTCCCTTGGTTGAACTTGATGGACATGTGTCTTTTTTCAGCCGTACTAATTATGTAACTATGTAACTATATTGCCCCTCTAAAACTAATTTGGTAACATATTTGGTGAGCGTCGCACGAGCTTTAATTCCTCTCCATTGGCTAGATGGTAAACCCCCGGGATTACAAGAATGGCTGGATAAGGACCAAGATGTATATAGATTGGAAGAAATCTCTAGTTGGCATACACATACACATTCTTTATTTTTCAATATATGGGCTCCTTGGCGCATTTGGAAGCAATCACAAGATGAAAATAATATAAGGGAGGCTTTTCCCAGTTAATCTGTTCCCTCTACTTAGGGCCCAACACAGGTTATCTATCATCTCTTGGGCTTCTTGTTTACCTGAACTATCTTTCAGTGGTGTGAATCTCAAACTTTATAAAATTAATTAGGGAGCAGAGGGTCCTCAGTATCAATATAATATATAATATATATATTTCTCGGCAATTATTCAACTCTTTGGATGGGGTTTCTTCTTCTGCATAGGGGTATTCAGGGCTTACCTAAGTTGATGATTTGACATCTAGTATCTGAATGAATATATATTTATGTACTTATTATATATGACGTATCATGAATTGTTTTATGAAATGTTTTATTGTTTTATTTTTACTTATACTTTTATTTTCATTTATTTTTATTTATATATTTTTTATTTCCATTTTTTTATTTTATTTTATTTTATTCCTAATGCTTATTTCTATGTCTATGTTGTTGTTATCAATTCGCTGTACTGGATAGGTCCTCCGATAAAGTAGACTTGTACATGTAATAATATCTTTTGAAAAATAAATAAATAAAGAATAAAAAAAAATATATATATGAAGCAGAGGTCAATAGTAATAGCTGGAACAGCAGAGCCAGGAAACAAGAGAGAATCACAGGCAACGACAAGAAGCAAATGAAGGTATAAATAGACTGAGGGCGGGAGCTAGAACCGTCTGGCCAGGCTGTGATAGGTTCTCCCACTCCTCAGCCTACCAGCCTGAGTGGTAGCAGATTGAGTCACACTATCAGACCTAGGAGCAGATGCAGACCGATTAACAACGGGCGGCGACACAGAAGCTGTGTCTGGCAGATCCTTTACAATAGCATTGAGGGATATAATTTTAACCGTCGACATGTGCGTCAAATAAATACAGAATCATTAACAGAGGCATAGATCTGCAAAGCACACATATATATGAGACACTCCGTTTAGATGGAGATGTACGTATAAGACAGACACATAACATAATTAGAATCAAATTCCAAAAAAAAATTAAAGACAGGGCAGGAACAATCATGTTCTGGTCACCGTAGGTTGAATAGCCACCAACTAGTACATCTGCTAGGAGCATCCTCGAGATGGTGGAGAGAAGGGAGGAGGGGAGATCCCTGGAAAAATTGTAACAACAGAGGTAATGGAACATTCCTGAGGGAAAGTGCATGTGAACAAATGAACGCATGAACCAAATATGTGGGACAAAAGCACCCTGAGTTTTTGGCCAGCACACTCAGGAAAGAAAATATACACTTTAGAACAACAGTATATCATCAGGTAATAGAAAAATCAGAAGATGACATTACAAATGTAACCTACTACATACTGTCAACAAAGCTTACATACTAGAGCAACATAGCGGGATTGAGGCCCACCCGGAAATCACAAAAAAGAACCCGAGAGAGGAGTTAAAAACCGGGTCATAACATTTGGAAACAAAATATATGAAAATCTACCCTTGAGAATAGCCTATTAAAATGCCACAACAGCCGGGGCCTGTGAAAACAAAAATGCAACCACAGCAGGACAGACAAAATCTCAAGAGTGACATTGTAACTATAACAGACTTATTCCTGTTAATAGCATTTGCCTATAAATCTTCATAGTCTAATCTTGTAACTTAAGTAACCCTGTGTTAGTAGAAAAATAAATGTTATTAAAAGTAGCATGCGGTAACATGACAATATTATTCTTATATTAAGACGTCACAAGAGCAGATAGTCCCTTCCTCTGAAAGAATTGAGAACATATCTAGCTAAAATCTTACTGGGCTAACAGATTTTCAATGACTCCTCTACTAAGTAGCAAGTGGAAACCAGCGAACATGTCCAGACTTTAAACCAAAGGCGGCCAAAAAAAACAACAAGAGATTAATGGAAGTTCAAATAAGTCACCGGCAGGCTACAATCCACAGTTTTACGTTTAGGTGATTTCCCTTTAGTGTATACTCGCCAGTCTTCCTGTGAGGGTAGAACAGGGAAGGACACGTGCGGTTGGATCGGGAGCCAAGAGGTGATCTCCTTGGGCGGTATGCCAGTCTGCTCCATATCTGTGTCAGGTCGTCTGGATGTTTTATGGTGATCTGTTTGCCATCACAGAGGGCTGATAAACCGAACGGAAAGAGCCAGCAAAAAGGAATCTTCTTCACCTTTAGCTTATCTGTAAGTGGTCTCAACAGCCAACGTTTTACAAGCGTGCTGGCTGCAATGTCCTGAAAAAAACAAAATCTGGGCACCTTCAAAGGCGACCGAAGAGCGTTCTCTAGCTCTCTGCAGTATTACCGCAGTATTAACATAACTTAGTAGACCACAGATAACATTTCTTGGTAGGTCTGTAGTCGCCGGTTAGGGGCGCAATGCTCTATGCCTTTTCCGTGCACTCTCCCCTCCCAAAAGATCTGAGAAAAGAGAAATGGCAGCAGCTGGCAGAGCTTCCTGGGCAAAACTTTCCGGGAGGCCCCGTAGTCTTATATTCCTCCTGCGACTGCGGTTTTCTTGATCTTCTATCATGAGAAAAGCATAGTTAAGATGTTCTCGTTGTGCTAGCAAATTTGTTTGTATGGCATCACTATGTACACAATAGCAGATTGCGTGGTTTCCAGTGTTTCCACCCTACTCCCGACATGCTTCATTTCAGCTTTAATATCAGACAGTTCCTTAAGAACCGGAGAGAGAGGGCCCGAGCTAGGCACTTTTGAAGGAAAACTTTTGATAATTGGCAGGTATCAGATGAAGCGGCTGTATCCGATGCTACGCTTTCATTATCAGTCAGCTCCTTGATCTCGCCCTTTTGCATCATCTGAAAGATATTTCCCCTTGCTGAGTATTGAGGGGTCAGATTGTTTCCGGAGGAATTTGTCAAGATCTTGCTGCCTTTTATACTTCTTCGGTGTGATCAAAAGTCCCTTATTTTTTTCCATAACTGGTTTAACCATTGTTAATAGAGAAATGGCATACAAAGTGTTTGAAAATGCAAACCAGTCAGGGTGAAATCTACATATCACTCCATATTATATCAGAAAGTCACACAGCTGAACGGTGCAGTATATGTATGTGACAACCAGTAGCAATAGCGTCAGGATCTCTGGTACAATGACTAAAAAGAAAAATTAGAGCTGGGCTCTTGCAGCCTTGAGTCTCCTTATGGTGGGGGAGGGGAAGGCAGTATTGTGCTAAGCCTGGCCTTATGCTGACAAGTCCCTCAGCAATTAAGCCCTTCCCAATATAAGTCAATTGCAGCAAAAAATGACCAGAAATGCTGAGGGGTAAATAGAGGGCTGATGTGTGGCACTTGCTGAGAAGCGCTGGAACGCTGGCCGTGTCATCCACGCAAGATGGCTGCTTGAACACGTGGAACACCTCTGCCTCCACTAGACAGTTGCTTTAATCCTCCCTGACCCCTGGTACCTTTATCCCCACAGCGGAGCATTCCAGGATCTAGGGCAGGTGTCGCCACACAGCCGGTGAGAATCCTTCTCACTGCATCGCTGACAAAAGCCGCAGGCGCTAAGCACAGAAATCGAGGCCGCGGCTTCTCTCTTTACCAGGCCTCAAGTCTCAGCGGCCGAAAAATGGCGTGAGCGACCTCCAGAACAGGTCTATCAGCTCCCACAGTGTTCCACCAGGGTCTGGGATTAGTCAGGATGGTCCCAGTGCCTCAAAATCCTGCGGATGGGCTAGGATTCCGTTATAATCTATGGAGCCCCTCTCTCGCACGTCCGGCTCATGCAGCGTCCAAGCCACGCCCTCTCTAATTTACATTTGAACAAAAATTTAGGTGAAAGGTAAAGCCTGTGAGTTATCATCAATAGAAAAAAACAATGGGCCTGGTTCAAGGAGACCAACTTTCAGGATATAGACATTCTCTTCAATCATCCTTAGTCATCTTTCCCAGGTTGCTTTCCCAATTAGTTTTTCTATTAAAAAAGTGTTGATTGTGTTTAAACCCCTTTAAATCTTTATATATCGTAGAAAAAAGACCTTTCCTATTCCGTTACCTTAAAAGTAAATAAAGAATTTAGTTTTGTGTACATACTCTAGTTCTATCTTCCATTTTATCAACAATCTCAAAGATTTGGGCATAAAATAAAAAAATCGGTGTGCCTCAGAACTTGGTCCCTAATAAGCTCCTTAAAACTATTTAATCTTACCCTTAAAAAATAAATCTCTTATGTGATATTTAAGTGTATCCAAAATGTGTGGTTTAAAGTTGAAAGATAGTAGTTAGCCCATAGTGGGGCAATATCTAAGAAATTAATTATAACCTCAATTTTTTTAGTTGTGTACCAAAGTTTGTGCTGCGCCCTGTAAACACTCATACTTTTTTGAGACAACATAAAACATTAGTCCTGACTCCAAGAGGCCATGAACATCTTTAATCTTTCCCACGCCCAAAGTTTTAAGCATGTCTGTTTCTTGTGTTTTCCTCCCAAACCACAAGATGCTGACGATGAAATGTGTAATAGTACAGTCGAAAGTCCGAAACGGAGAAACCACCTTCTTGTGTATCAAAAGTAAGTGTATTTAGCGCAATTCTAACCCGTTCAGCATTCCATGTAAGCTCGTTCAATAGGCATTCCAAAGTTTTAAACATTTTCTGTGGAATCCAGACTGGCACATTAGACAAAAAATGAAGAATTTTTGGTAGGAGCAAATTTTTCAGCAAGGCGATTTTTGATGCCTAATTTAATGGGAGTTTATTCCATACTCTAATCCTGCATCTCAGGTCCCCTAGCATTGGTTTTATATTTAAAGGGACAGTGTCATGATTATTATTTTTTAAATTAATTTATGTATTTCTATTTAATAAGTATTATATTGACTTTATTTAATTTTTCACACACAAAGTTTTTTTTATTAACACTTTCTTAGTTTACTGGGGGCTGCTATGTTTTATTTCATCTGTGTATGTGTCTCTTAACGACACATACACAGATGGAATACGGCAGCACAGTGCATAGGACACAATGAACGTGAGCCGTTCATTGAATCTGCTATCTGGCAATGTACTGCGCAGCTGCAGTTCAGAGTCACACAGCAGAGAAGCTGGTTTGTAGGGAGATAGCAGGCACCATTATGAAGACCGGCTGCACTGCAGGTAAGGTGTGTGTCTCTGCCTGTCCCTCTCTCTCTCACAGACCCCCGCTCTCGTGACCCCCCTCGGCAGCCCCCCCCGGTGCCTCCCCCCACACCTGCTGTAACTGTGTGTGTGTCTGTATGTAGCAGAGCTGAGTGTGTGTGTGTGTGTGTGTGTGTGTGTGTGTGTGTGTGTGGGTTTGTGTAGCAGTGCTGAGTGTGTGTGTGCAGCAGAGCTGAGTGTGTGTCTGTATGTAGCAGTGCTGAGTGTGTGTATGTGTGTGTGTCTGTGTGTAGCAGTGCTGAGTGTGTGTGTGCGTGTGTGCAGCAGAGCTAAATGTGTGTCTGTATGTAGCAGAGCTGAGTGTGTGTCTGTATGTAGAAGTGCTGAGTGTGTGTGTCTGTGTGCAGCAGTGCTGAGTGTGTGTGTGTGTGTGTGTGTGTGTGTGTGTGTGTGTCTTTGTGTAGCAATGCTGAGTGTGTGTGCACAGCAGAGCTGAGTGTGTGTCTGTATGTAGCAGAGCTGAGTGTGTGTCTGTATGTAGCAGCGCTGAGTGTGTCTGTCTAGTAGTGCTGAGTGTGTGTCTGTGTGTGCAGCAGAGCTGTGTGTGTGTGTGTGTGTGTGCAGCAGAGCTGAGTGTGTGTATGTGTGTGCAGCACACACACACACACACACACACACACAAATCCCCCTAAACATGCAAAATCAAGCGTAATCAAGCATTATTTGATGTGGTTTTTGGCACGTAAAATGCACACAAAAAAACATGTCAAATACACGCCGTATGAACCTGTCAACTGAAAAGTCATTCACTTCAGTTTCATCATTCTAAGGGTATGTTCACACGCAGTATTTTCAGCCATTTTTCAGGCCGTAAATGTCCCAAAAACCGGCTGAAAAATCAGAAGCAGAATGCCTACAAACATCTGCCCATTGGTTTCAAAGGAAAATACGACGTTCTGTTACGACGGGGCGTTTTTTACGCGGCCGTTTTCCAAAAACTACACGTAATAAGACGCCCGCCAAAAAGAAGAGCATATCACTTCTTGGGACGTTTTTGGAGCCGTTTTTCATTGAATCTATAGAAAAACAGCTCCAAAAAACGGCCGTAAAAAAACACCGCCCAAAACGCGAGTTTGATTAAAAAATGGCTTAAAATCAGGAGCTGTTTTCCCTTTGTTTAGTAAGCGTGTGAACATAACCTTAGCCTTTTGGTGTGTCCTATAGCTTCTGCCAGCGACCATTTGTACAATCACACCCAAAATGGCAGCCGGACTCTGCTTAGCAATTTGAAGACACCTTTTCCTGGCTTGTAGGAGGGGGGGTGAGATTCCCTCCCATATTTACAGAAGCTGTGAGTCAGGTTGCTTTGCCTTATTCACCTTGCTCTAATTCTGGGAAGTGCTCCCTCTGGTGACCAACATAGGAAAACATGTCAAATTATTATTTAATTTTTAATACTTTCCACCATGTGGAAGAAAAAAATAATACAGCAAAAAACTTAAAAAATATAATAGAAATAAGTAACTTACTTAAAAAAAAAAAGGTTTAATTCGCGACACATTCCCTTTCGATTGATAAAATCATTTACATCACTGGAGATTTTAATCCCCAGGTAGACCATTTCCGTTATTATGCCTATATTGACGTTCCGGATAGAAGATGGAATAACTGGTGACCCAACCATCAGTAAACTTGACTTTGTCCAGTTAATTCTCAAACCTGAGAATTGATCAAACTGTTCATAAATGCAGATGGCATGTTTCACAGAGGCAAAGTCCCTTTAAAATAAAAGCATGTTGTCCGAATATAGTGAAATCTTTTCCTCTCCATCCTTAAAAGGAAACCCTTTGATGCTATTCTCGGCTCTGATTTTAATAGCCAATGGCTCCAATGCAAGGGCAAATAAAAGTAGAGGGAGGCACGCATGCCTAGTCCCACGAGAAAGATGAAATAGTGGTGATAGGGTGCACCCTATCCCCACTATCGCCTCCGGACCCCTAAATAGCAATCTGACCAATGCAATATAATTCTCCCCAAACCCAAATTTATCAATGACCCCTCAGAGGAACATCCACTCCACCATATCAAATGGCTTCATGGCGTCGACTGATAGGAAGGTGGATTCCTCCGGCAGGTCCGAAGAGTCCTGTATATTTGTAAAAACTCATCTTAAATTAGACACAACAGACTTCCCAGGAATAAAACCTGTCTGATCACTGTGTATTATAGAGGTGATTACCCTCCCTAACAGAGCTGCCAGGACCTTGGCCAATAATTTGATATCCACATTAAGAAGTGAAATAGGTCAATAGGTCCATAAGACTCTATTTCATGTGGATCTTTTCCCTTTTTTGGGATAACAATTATGGAGACCTCTTCCAATGAGTTCGGGAGAGCTCCTACCATGAAAACATGGTCCAAGATCTCTAGGAGCTTGGGGAGGAGGATATCCCCATATTGTTTATATGGGATCCCATCAGGACCTGAAGCCTTATTACCCCGTGCCTGCTTGAGCGGCTCTTCCAGTTCCCAAACACTCAAAGGGATGTCAAGCATCGATACCTGACTAGGAGTCAAAACCGGAAAATCTATCATGTCCAAATATATTCTTAATTGCAACTGATCATACTACACCTAGGTTGTATATAGATCCTAATAATAATACGCAAATGCAGTAGCGATTAATTCTGGGTTTGTAACTGTCTCTCCCTGCAATTTCTTTACAGCTACTGGACCCAAGGAGGACCCCTGATTTTGAATTAGGGAGGCCAACGTTCTTCCTGGCTTACCTGCTTGCAGAAAATAGCTGGATGATACATATGAAATATTATCCTGGACCTTTTGTCTCAAGACATCATTGTGGTTGGCCTGTGCCTCTTTTCATATTGCCTTATTCTCTGGACTAGCGTGTAATATATATATTATTTTTCACTCCTATCTAATCTATATTTACACTGATAAATCTGGGATCTTACTAGTTTTTTTATTAAATGCTACTTGCGTTATAAATTCACGTATGTATGCTTTCAGACAGTCCCACACAAATAAATAAAACATTTCTCAGATGATCTACGATGTCCGTATTAGTACTCATAGAATTCAAAAATGTACATTAAATTTGTATGGTCCCAAAAACCTGGATGAGTCATTGGCCAATTCAACTAGAAGCGTGAAGTGATCCGATAATTCCCTTACCTCATAAGAAACCCTCAATACCCTCTTCATCATAGCCCTATTTACTATGGGTAAGTCAATCCCTGATACAGTATCTGATGAAGCAGAAAAGCAAGGGAATTGCTGTTTAGTGGTATTTAGTCCTCCACACATCTAACCAGTCCATTTCTCTCAGATATTCCACAAAGAGTCTTGTACTGCGTAGATGAGATAAAGTCCTGTTCCTTATGCGGTCTAACAGATCATTTTGAACGGTGTTAAAATCCACTATAATAATAAGAGGACACATAGGCACCTCTTCTAAAAAGAAATTAAGGATACTTAACACCTCAAGAGAAAAAGGAGGAGGGAAATAGACCATTGCTATTACGCATGTCAGCTCCTCAAACCTCCCATTAAGGAAAACAAACCTACCCAGAATATCAGTCCTAGATTTAAATATATTGTAGTTAATTCCCATGTGGATTAATAATTGTAAATCAAGTCAAAAACTGCTGTTCTCTTTAATCTATTTGCAGCCCCTCGGATATTCCAAGCGAGAATCTTCATAGTTTGTCAAAGTTACCTCTCTCTCCCCACCAAACCTCAAACCCATCCTCCCAAACGTCTTCCACCCCCCCCCCAATCCCAGAAAATAGACTGTTTTACCAACAAGCTTCTACTCCCTGCGCCTAGTCTCCTCCACCTACCTCCTCACTACCCCAGCCCATGAACATATAAACAACATAGCAATGATAATACAGTATAAAGCTTCAACATGTTCCCTCTAAGTCCAGGCACTTCCATGGAATCTTCAAGGAACAAAGACTTATCATCATATAACACTTTAAGTTTAGCTGGGAAGAATAACGAATATAAAATGTTCGAATTTCTCATGCGTTTTTTAACTTCCATGAAGGCCTTTTTTTTGCTGGTCTAAAGTGAATAATCCGGATATAAGAATATTTTCTATCCATTAAATTGTAAGTCCTACTTATTCCTGGCCAACTTCAGAACTTTATCTCTATCTTGAGCTGATAGGAATTTCAGGAGAATTGAACGGAGGGTAGAGCCTGGGGTCTCTTTATCACATTACGCATTGGTACTCTAAGGGCCCTTTCCACATGATATGACAATATGCTTGGTTCCTGGCAAATATGTTCTTTAAGTCAGGCTTAAATTAAGGATACACAATCTTGGCCCTCGACTCCCTCCAGGGAGCCTACACATCTGATATTGGCCCGACTTTATCTATCTTCAGGAAAGCAAGCTTTGCAGAGGGGGGCATGCGTCAGACACCCGGATCCAGCATGTGGTGAGCAGCATGAGTGGGAGGGGGAGTTAGTTACATCACAGCACTCCATCATCCAATATTTCCAGTATTTTTTAGAAGAAAAGTTTGTCACTGAAGTGGTGCTGTCTATTTTGGTAAGGAGACGTGTCAACGAGGTGGCGCGCTAATTGGGCGATACGTCACTCAGAGAACATATCGGAAGGGATATACATTGTTAACTGAGGATACATAGAAAAGTGTTCTTCAATCAAATGAAAGTAACAGGGTTGCGCTACTCATCAACCAATAAATTAATCGTATGACATCACACAAATGTAAGTGAAATAAAGATTTGATTGACATTTAGCGACTAATAAAGCAGGACGCCATGCCAGCCATTAGCGCCATACTTAATAGACAATGCACCTGTGAAGATGCCACTACAGAGCGGTGAACCATATTTGGTGGAAAAGGGTAAAAAGTTTTTAATTGTCCGTTGTGTATAGTGAGTTTAAACCATGCAGGAGCGAGCGTGAGCTCAGCTTGTTTTCTGACAGATGATCTTTTGAAGATCTAAATTCCTGACATAATGCTGTCTAATATTTAGGCAGCGTAAACTTAGACCAGGCAGTCAGAAAATGCAAATTTATCACAGTAGCACACGTTGTATAATAAATTTCGTGCATCTTGCTAGATATGTTAGTCACATTTCCATTTTTTTACCACCTCTTTGAAGGCTTAGTTTATGCTGTTTATAAACTTTTTGGCACAATTTCGACGCACGGTGCATTTTAAGACACATCTCTTTTCACTAAGTCAGGCCCTCTTTTCTAGACACTATTGAAACGTGTCTATTGAGGCACAAGTATTTCTCTTTTCTGGCACAAATCAATAATAAATTTGTCTAAATTGATTTGCACCAAAAAAAAGGTGCAACTTAGGCCAGAAATCTGACGCAACAGAATCTGCTCCACTGTGCCATAGTGTTGACATCAATTACAGAGAATACAGTTAATGTGTGTTATAGTGTTTTGACACGCTGTTGCTAATATTAAACCAGAAAGTTGTAACATAAAATACATAAATATTCTAATTTATAAGATAAGTAATAAACTGTGCATAGACCGCAGAAAAAATAAATGATGAACATAATGAAACATCGAGATCAATAATAAATATTATAATTAGGGAAATAAGTGTTTATATCTATTCTATTACAGATGCTGAGAATCACAATCCGTGGAATGTTTTTAACTAAGTACATATATGAGCGTGAATATATAACCTTATTTTTTACATGTTCTTTTTGGAAACAAAAGGTAAATAACCTATAAACGGTATTATTAGTATATTACAAATACCCCACCTACACAATCCGGTCTACGTTTGCTTATGAATTTATTTGTATATATCCATATTTATTTATATCCCTCTTACTCTTGCTACACATGAATATCTATATCTCATATCTTTCTCTGTAATGTCCATCTGTCTGTCTATCTATCTATCTATCTATCTATCTATCTATCTATCTATCTATCTATCTATCTATCTATCTATCTATCTATATCACTCTCTTGATCTCTCTATATTTCTTAATACAAACTGTGCACTTAAACTTACCACGCTGCTGGACGTAGCGTCTGTGAATCCAGTTTAACTGGGACTGCGGAAGCAAAGCTATTTTAAACTATGGCAACTGAAGTAGGACAAAGGGTGTGTGCTCAGTAATTAGAATACATAATTAGTATTGCCTGTACAGTAAACTATTTGTTCAAGCTGCTATTAGACATTTCAATAGTCTTCAAAAAATATATAATATTGTTCCTTTACATATTATGACAATCAAATTGTATAAATTGTTATCATGCCTTGTAACTATAAAAAGGATTATTACTAGACATAGTTTGCAAGAACAACATATTGTATATTAACCTCTTAAGGCATAGGTCCCAACCGTCCTGTATATTGGGCGACAGTCCCGGTTTTTCACCATTGTCTCACCGTACCGGGCGGTCTGAACAATGTCCCACCCTGCCCCGGACCTTCCCTGTTGCCAGCCACGCCACGCCCCCCTGCAACGACGCTGCGTGCGCTCAGCGCAACTCAGCAACAGCAGTCTGCACGGAGCAAGGGAGCAGGGCATAGCAGGCACATCAGAGCGGAGCACTGCAGAGAAAAGAAGCCACAGAACAGTGAGTACAGAGTTTAAATTTATTGCCTGGGAATGCTGGCGTTTCTAAAATCGTAAAACAAAAGACGCCTCACCACCCGCGGCCCCCCTCTCACCACCTGCAGCCCCCCCCTTGTGTCCCCCCCCTCGTGGGACTGCTGTAACTTCTCCCTTCAGTATTGGTGGTAATAAAAAAACAAAACTATCTATCTATCTATCTATCTCATATCAATTATCTATCTATCTATCTATCTATCTATCTATCTATCTATCTATCTATCTATCTATCTATCTATCTATCTATCTATCTATCTATCTACAGCGATCAAAAAAGTAGGCAGCACACCATCAGATTTAGTGAAAAAGAGGGTACTTTATTAACCCTAAGTGCGACGTTTCAGCTCTATCCACTAGAGCCTTTCTCAAGCAAATGACAAGTGGAACAGCAGTGGTATAAAACAGGTTCTCAATTGGAACAATTAATAACAGTAATCAAATACAAATCAAAACATACTGTATAGAAATATAAATATAGTGTAAGCAAATCAATAGTGGTGATGTATCGATATACATATAGACAAAGCACAATAGTACAGAAAGTGCTGAGGGATACACTAACGCATTAATGCATCTAATAAGTGTAAATAGTGACAATATCAACACATGTGTATATAATCATGAAATCAAAACAAGTTAAAACAAGGGGATATCACCTGGGGATGTTAGATCATACAGCCGCCATAGCGGCGTCCACGAGGCGCAACCGCGCATGCGCGGACATATGACTGAGGGCAAGGGTCACCCAAACGCGTGACATACTGGGCGCATGCGCACTGCGCAACTGAGTGTATAGGCGCCATCTTAGGTACTGGCTATAAAGAGGTAAAAACGATTTTGCAGGCGATATGCCTGCGGATCCAACAGATATTGGTGAACCGAAAGTAGACTAAGGTGGTAGACATAGAGGTTCACGTTTATCATGGACCCCGACATTTAGAGAAGCTCTTATCCAGTAAGGGGAAACACCGTCCACAACATGCTAAAAGGAGGGCAGGAGGACATAGATCAGCAACACGCCGATCCCTGTCACTCACATATAGGGAAGGCACTGTCACAAGTGCGTGTAGAAAACACACAAATGCGCTATAGTGCAATCCCAAACCTCCCCAATAGCAGCATAGGACGCGTATAGAGAGCAAAACCGGAGAGTCTCTTTAAAGGGAGTAATTTAATGCCTCCTTCGAGTATACCGGTTATTGAGGCATTTAGTACTGCAGTTAGGAATGATATTGAAGCTATTAAAGTAGGTCCTAGCTCTGATAATAGACATGCACACCCCAATTTAACTACAGCGGAGTTTAAGGCACTTAATGAGCTCACTAAAGACACGAGTATTACAATCAAACCAGCTGATAAGGCCAGTACCTAAGATGGCGCCTATACACTCAGTTGCGCAGTGCGCATGCGCCCAGTATGTCACTCGTTTGGGTGACCCTTGCCCTCAGTCATATGTTCGCGCATGCGCGGTTGCGCCTCGTGGACGCCGCTATGGCGGCTGTATGATCTAACATCCCCAGGTGATATCTCCTTGTTTTAACTTGTTTTGATTTCATGATTATATACACATGTGTTGATATTGTCACTATTTACACTTATTAGATGCATTAATGCGTTAGTGTATCCCTCAGCACTTTCTGTACTATTGTGCTTTGTCTATATGTATATCGATACATCACCACTATTGATTTGCTTACACTATATTTATATTTCTATACAGTATGTTTTGATTTGTATTTGATTACTGTTATTAATTGTTCCAATTGAGAACCTGTTTTATACCACTGCTGTTCCTCTTGTCATTTGCTTGAGAAAGGCTCTAGTGGATAGAGCTGAAACGTCGCACTTAGGGTTAATAAAGTACCCTCTTTTTCACTAAATCTGATGGTGTGCTGGTTGAGAGTTTTGGTCTGCACCCTGGGGCCTGCACCCACATTCTTTAACCGGTGCTGCTGGATCCTTTTTTGTTATCTATCTATCTATCTATCTATCTATCTATCTATCTATCTATCTATCTATCTATCTATCTATCTATCTATCTATCTATCTATCTATCTATCTATCTATCTATCTATCTATCTATCTATCTATCTAACTCCTATCTATCTAATATCTATCTATCTAACTCATATCTATCTATCTATCTGTCACGTTGGGTACGTGGACCCACTGGGCCGTACCGCCTTGATGGCATGGCAGCTGGCCAACAGGACACAGGTCACAGTCTATAGTTCGTATAGTGTACCTGTGGTAGCTCAGACAGTAGCAAGACAGGCTTGGCTGGGACTAGGCAGCAGGCAGGCTCCAGGCGTGGTGTAGCAAAACAGGCGTGGTATACAACACAGCACAACTTAAGCTCACACACTGGGAACTGGGAAACACTAGGAGACCATTTGCATAGACATACTAGGATAATGACAACAACGCTCAGGCATTGCAGGGAGGGGCACAGCCCTTCTTATAGCCCATGGTGCTCTGGAAGCAATCAGCTCAATCTCCCGCCTGTGTGCACTTTGGCTCCTTAAGTCTTGACAGAGCTTGCGAGCGCACCCTGGTGGTCAATGTGGAACAGGACGGCCGCATGTGCAGACATCTCTAGAGCGAAGAGAGTCGACTGGATGGAAGGAGTTCGTGGTCAGCGACCACGGACGTTACAGTATCCCCCCTCTTATGCCCCCTCCACTTGGGACGACAACGAGAGAGAAACCTCTTAATGAGGGTAAGAGTATTGAGATTCTCTTCTGGCTCCCAGGACCTCTCTTCTGGACCAAACCCCTTCCAACCTACTAAATAAAAGGTTCCTCCTCTTACTTTTTTAGTGTCCAGGATCTCCTTAACTTCAAAAGTCTCTGATGAACTGCTGGGAGCCACTGCAGGAGTGGATGTCTTGGAGTAGCGGTTCAAGATTACTGGCTTCAGCAGGGAGACATGGAAGGAGTTGGGGATCTTGAGGGTAGGAGGCAGCCGAAGCTTTTTGGAAACAGGGTTGATTTGTTGCAAAATCTCGAAGGATCCAAGGAACCTGGGAGCAAAATTTTACGATGGCACCCTCGGCCGGATATTCCTAGAGGACAGTCAGACCTTCGTACCTGGAAGGAACTGGGGAGGCTCTCACCTTCTTGTGTCTGCCTTTCTCTTCATGTGGTCGACCGCCAGCAGAATAGAAGATCGAGTCTGCTGCCAGATTTGTAGAAGTCCCTGAATGCAGAGTCAGCTGCAGGCAAATGGGACGTAGTGGAAACAGGAAGAGGTATACGAGGGTATTGGCCAAAGACAATGAAGAATGAACTCTTAGCGGTGGACTCACTAGTATGGTTGTTGTAGTAGAACTCAGCCCAAGGAAGCAGCTACACCCAGTCATCATGCTGCCTGGAGATAAAGTGTCGTAGATCGTTCTCCATAATCTGGTTTATTCTCTCGACTTGACCAATGCACTGGAGATGGTAGGCAGAGGAAAAGTCCAACTTCACACCGAGGAGTACGCAGAGGACTCTCCAGAACATAGAGGTGAACTGAACTCCCCCCGATCCGACACAATATGTAGAGGCAAGCCGTGCAGACGGAAGATGTGTTGGACGAAGAGATTGGCCAGTCGGGAAGCGGACGGTAGGCGGTCAGTGGAACAAAATTTGCCATTTTGGTGAATCGGTCCACCACCACCCAGACCGTACTGCAACCAGCAGAGAAAGGCATGTCCGTGACAAAGTCCATAGCAATATGCTACCAGGGGGAATCGGGAACAGGCAACGGCTGATGCAGGCCCACCGGTTTGGAGTTTTGGACCTTATTTGCTGCGCACACCGTGCAGAAGGAGACACAGTCCGTGATGTCTTTGGGCAGCGTGGCCACCAGAACTGACGAGCAATCAGGTATCGGGTCTTACGGGCGCCCGCGTGACCTGAGAATTTGGAACTGTGTCCCCAGCAGAGGATACTTCTTCTGTCCGCCAGACGCACAAAAGTCATCCCTGGGGGAATGTCTCTAACTCGCAGAGGGTTGACAGGGATGATGCAGGAAGGGGTTAATGACACTCTGTGGAGACTCCATAGTGTCCTCTGTCTCGAATGACCTGGACAAGGCATCGACCCTCACATTCTTGTCGTCCCGACGGTAGTGGAGCGAAAACTGGAACCGGGCAAAGAACAGCAACCACCTGGCCTGACGAGGATTCAGTCGTTGGGCCGTCTGGAGATAAGTGAGGTTCTTGTGGTCCGTAAATATCAAATAGGGATGAACTGCGCCCTCTAATAGATGTTTCCACTCCTCCAGAGCCAATTTGCTGGCCAGTAACTCCCGATCCCCAATTGAATAGTTGCGTTTTGCGGAAGAGAAGAGCTAAGATTAATAGCCACATACCATTGACTTGCCCTTGGAACCTCTCTAGAACAGGAGTGCACCAGCACCGACAGAGGAGGTGTCCACCTCCAACGAGAACTGTCTAGAAACAGCTGGATTATAGAGGATAGAGGATGATGTGAAGGCACTCGTCAGGCAATTAAATGCGGACTCTGCTTCTGGAGTCCACACCTTGGCATTCATGCCTTTCTTGGTGAGGTTAGAGATAGGAGATGTCAGTGAGGAGAAGTTTGGAATGAACTGTCTGTAGAAATTGGCGAACCCCAGGAAGCGCTGTATAGCCCTCAAGGCTTGAGGGCGTGGCCATTCCAGGACGGACTTTACCTTCTCAGGATCCATCTTGAGACCTTGATTCAAGATGATTTACCCCAGGAATGGTAGAGCATCTTTCTCAAATATGCACTTCTCCAAGTTGGCGTACAGGCGATTCTCCCTTAACCGCAGCAAAACTTGACGGACATGTCTCCAATGAGTCATTGGATTGGGAGAAAAAAATCAAGATGTCATCATGATAGACCACAGCACAAACATAGAGGAGGTCGTGAAAGATGTCATTAACAAACTCCTGGAGCGTTAAACAGGCCGAAGGGCATTACTAGATATTCATAGTGTCCGTCACGAGTGTTAAATGCAGTCTTCCATTCGTCACCCTAGCAAATCCGGATTAGGTTGTAAGACCCACACAGGTCTAGTTTAGAAAAAATCTTGGCACCACGTATACAAACAAACAGTTCAGAGATCAATGGCAACGGATACCTATTTTTCACTGTGATCTGTTTGAGACCCCGGTAGTCGATGCAAGGATGCAGAGAACCATTCTTTTCTTGATGAAGAAGAACCCGGCACCTGCCGGGGAAGAAGACTTCCGTATGAAGCCCCTCTCTAAGTTCTCCTTAATATAGGCAGACATGGACTGAGTCTCTGGCAAGGAGAGAGGATATACTCTACCACGGGTAAGGGAAGCACCAGAAACTAGGTCGATAGGACAGTCATACGCCTGGTGTGGGAGCAGCGTCTCCACCTATTTCTTGCTGAAGAAGTCTGAAAATGCAGAATAATGACCAGGCAATCCTGCCAAGGACTGAAGCAGAGGAGGCTGAGCCGAACGAATCTGTACCAGGCAACGGTTGAGACACATGGTGCCCCACTGGAGAACCTCTCCAGAATTCCAGTCCTGGACTGGGGCATGTAGTCAGAGCCAAAGCAGACCCAGCAGCATGGGGTTGACGGCCTTGGGAAGGACAAAGAACGAGAGGAGCTCGGAGTGGAGGCCTCCCACTTGAAGCCTCAGTGGCTTGGTCACAGCTATAATTGGGTCTAGCAGAGGTAGTCCATTCACAGATGCAATCATCAACGGCCTCTCCAGGGGGGTAGTGGGCAATTGCAGGGGATCCACCAGGTCTCTACGAATGAAATTAGCAGCAGATCCAGAGTCCAGATACGCAGAGACCCGATGTGTTTTCTCGCTGGACACTATGGTCACGGGAATGGACAATTTAGACGAATGTCCTTCTTTACACAAGGTGGTCTCTCCCACTAACCCTAGGCTCTGGGGCTTTTTGGGACACAGACACACAAGATGGCCTCCGTGGCCACAAAATAGACAGAGTCCCGAGGTGCATCTGTGTTGTCTCTCCTGGGTTTACAGCTTAAACTGGTCCCTCCTCACAGACTCCTTAGGAGGATCGGTATCTGAGGACAGCAGGGGTTGCTGCAAAGTTGGAACCGAACTAGGGAGTCCTTTCTCCCAACAAGCTTCTTGGAGCCGTTCTTGGATCCTTATATCAATCTGGGCGGCCAGATGGATGAGGTCATCCAGGGTAGACGGTAGATCTCGGGCGGCAAGCTCGTCCTTAATCTTAGGAGACAGTCCCTGCGAGAATGTAGCCACCAGGGCCTCATTGTTCCACAACAGTTCTCCCACCAGGTGTAGAAGTGGATGGCGTACTCACCCACAGAGGTGTCTCCCTGGCGTAGGTTCAGCAAGGAGACGGCTGCAGACGAGACTCATCCAGGCTCCTCAAACACTGTGCAAAATGTCCGGAGGAACCCCTGGAAGTCACGGGTCTCTGGTCCTTGTCTCTCCCAAATAGGATTCGCCCTTGCAAGGGCCCTGCCAGTAGGTGTAATAGGAGAATTGGCAGTATGCACCTCCAGCCGACGTGCAATAATGTTCAAGGTCTGAAGGAGTTGGTCCTGTTGAGACCGGAGGTCTAGCATATCTGCCCGCAACTCTTGTGACGTCATCATGGACTTGAATTGACCAGTGGGATCCATGGCCTGAGCGTACTGTCACGTTGGGCACGTGGACCCACTGGGCCATACTGCCTTGACAGTATGGCAGCTGGCCAACAGGACACAGGTCACAGTTTATAGTTGATATAGTGTATCTGTGGTAGCTTAAACAGTAGCAAGACAGGCTCGGCTGGAACTAGGTAGCAGGCAGACTCCAGGAGTGGTGTAGCAAAACAGGCGTGGTAAACAGCACAGGACGACTTCAGCTCAACACTGTATTTGACCAGGATAGCACGGGATACACGTTACAGGTAGCAGGAAGGGGAAACACTAGGAGACCATTTGCATAGACATACTAGGATAATGACAACAATGCTCAGGCATTGCAGGGAGGGGCATAGCCCTTCTTATAGCCAAGGGTGCTCTTGGAGCAATCAGCTCAATCTCCCACCTGTGTGCGCTTTGGCTCCTTAAGTCTGGACTGAGCTTGCACCCTGGTGATCTATCTATCTATCTATCTATCTATCTATCTATCTATCTATCTATCTATCTATCTATCTATCTATCTATCTATCTCATTTCTATCTATTTGTTAAAGGGGGCTTTTGACTATTTGTATTATCTCCCTTTACTCCGTTCCTAGTCCGTTACCTGTTTCCTTTGTAGTTCGTTTACTTTGTATCGTTACAATGCACACACACTCCAGTCCTTCACACAACACAGGAGTAACATACAACCCTCACAGATATTTAAGTATATAAAAATACTTTACTCATAACATAGACGTGACAAAGCAATATACATTACATCAAGACACAATACATTACATAGACAACCCAATCACACACAGCTGCCTCTGTTCCTACCTTCCCTGGGCAATTTGCACATGTGACTAGTAATGTGTATGTACAGCGCTTAACCATTAGTACATGTACATATAGAGATTCATGCTTAAAGAGCATATATATATATATATATATATATATATATATCTACTCATCTATAATCCACATAAGATTCCTAGAATATCTCTATGTACACATATAAAGCTGTAATATAATTATACTTATATTCATACACAGAAAGCACACATATGATATAACTTAGCTTGCTCCTGATGTTAAGTGCTGATCGTCCAGGGCTGGCAGGAAAGAGAGAGCGAACCAAGAGCTTCACATGGCCTATATGTTCCTATCCCTGAGGTGAATCCACCCATTCCATTGACTCCGCATTAAGACCACCTATATACCTACCAATGTGCATCTGTACAGTATAGGTAAATCTAATCCCAGTATGCTCAGCTGTCTCTACATCCAGTTTACAATGGCTCCTTACTGTACTGAGGTCCATTGTAATGCTAATTAGGCAGTAGATAAGAATCTATGACCAAATGGCTTCTGAGCATACTGCCACCTCAATGGGTGAACACCACTGAATAATCTCAGTATTTACTATATCTATTTACCA